>NC_136494.1:83367004-83387004 GCF_053919585.1 Euprymna scolopes | reverse complement strand
TCCGCCCACTCTTTTTGCTGACGAGGAGACTTCGTTTTATAAAATCAAATGATAAAATTATTCTTCGAAATTTATTGTCGTCCTCAATAAAAACATCGTTTCCGAAACGATCGTACAATTTTTTTTGTTCTTCCTCGTGAAACCGATTTTTAATTTTAATTATAAATTATCAATAATTTTACTCTCTCTCTCTCGCTCTCTCTCTCTCTCTCTCTCTCTCTCTATATATATATATATATATATATATATATATATATATTAGATTAATATGAATATATTCAAAAGAGCATCAGTCAAATTTCTCAATTTATTTTTTCTCTCAAACGAGACCAACAGAACTTTTTGTTTTTATTACAGTTTGGTTGTGTAATGCGAATCATAACAGGGCCATAACGCATCAATAGTCAGTCAACTTCCCACCCTCTCACTTTAAACTACTAGACAGACAGCCGATTCTTCACCTCTCTACGTCCGCAAGCACTCTATCTAACCACTAACACGTCCATAGAGAAGACAACCAGTTAGATAAGAAAGCCCCTACCCATATAACTTTTTCTCTCTTTCTTTTACTTTCTTACACTCTCCTTTTTCCCCTAAGAAAAAAACCTAGCAACAAGCAAAGTCAAATATGGTGACAAAGAGGACAAAGGCCACTAAGAGGTATATTTAAAAGAGACAGAAATAATAGTTTTTGCAAGAAAAGCAAAACCTACCAGTAACCAAAAGCTTCTCAAAAATTCATGCTACGTATAGCCGGTGCTTGAAACAAACGCATGAAACCCTACGTTTTATTAGCTAGAGTATAGCGTGTATCTGCAGTATATCAACCTGCACGCTGTGTGCCCTAGTCAATTCACACAAAGCTAACCGAAAAGGGGCGGCAACTATGATTCCAGAGTTTTGCTGTGCTGCGAAGGAATCAAAATGGACAATTTTCTAATTAAGCCGATGATGAAGGTTCACATACTGGATTTCTCTCTTTTTAATATTAGGTCCCATTTGACTAAAGACAGACTTCTCTTTGGGCTACTGCACTGCCCAGAAAAAAAAACAATTTTTATTATTTTAGCTGTTTTGAAGAGTTTCCAATCGGATTATATACATCGTCACGCTGGAATTATTTTGGAATCAATTCTCTCTAAAGAAATATTTTGCATTTTGGTTCAACATGCAAGCTGAAATATTATGCGTGATTTGTTTATATATGTATTTTTTATTTTTACATATCCATCATTTTTTTCACTTTTTATTTAGCCATTTATATCGACAATAAATTACGATTTCACTTAATGCCTTAACTGGCAAGTTCTAGCATTGCTACAAACATAATTTGCTGGTTTCTTTATGTCCTCTGATGAAAGGAATAACAAGAATAGCATTCTTTGAAATTCAGCGGAATAAGGACATTGTACATTGTTTTTTGGAGTATTCGGTCGAACAATAAATTTTGATTGTAAAGTTCAACTTATAGTTTGAATGTTCTTTCTCTTATAATATTATAATATTGTGTATTGAGCCTTTTTAATTCGGTTGGGATTAAATTTTCTATATATAAATACTGTTATTTACATTAGTTTGAGGCTTACCATTATGTATATAAGGTAAACGCTACATCCCTTTGTTTCATTAAAATATGTATGTGTGTATATATATATATATATATATATATATATATATATATGGGAAAATAAGCTTATTCGATTATATATATTTTTTTATATAGGCATCACCACTTATCAAGGCCAAGAGGCCACTCGAGGATAAGGCTTAAAGTGTATCGGTAAACTTGTTAACTTATATGGAACGTCTCATCAAAAACTTGTTTACATTAGACTTGAAGACAACCATATTGTAGTCAGCTGGAAAGCAGGAAAACGGAAGACAATTCCACAGGCGTGCAGTTCTAAGAAAGAAGCTTTGTTCATGGAATCTACGTTTATGTTTAGGCACAGGTAAAGAGTGGGGGAAATTAGTGATAGTGTTTTTTGCTAGACGAGTGTTTCTTGTGAAAGTTTTGCGAGGGGGGACCATAGATTGAAGCTCAATCGAACACTTTCCATGAAAATAATGATAAAGCAAACTCGCAACATCTCTTCTGTGAGATAGAGGTTGCAGGGAAGAGAAAATGACATCCCCTACAAAGCTACGAAGTCTATTTTGAACTCTATCAAGGGAGGATAAGTCCTTTCTAGCAACTCCTGCCCAAATGTGGCAACAATACTCCATCCTTGGACGTACCTGGCTCTTATATAGACAGATAATTGCATCAGCAGTGAGATACCTACTGGATCGATAGAAAGATCCCACCATTTTTCCAGCAGCCTTGGCAACAGATTTAATGTATGTGTTCCATTTAAGATCAGGAATAAAGGTCAAGCCCAGAACCTTGTCAAAACATGAGGCCTCCCCAAGAACGAGAGCCATTTATTTCAATTGATGCCAGATGGGGATCAGAGCGTTGATCATGTTAAGATAAAAGCTTGGCTTTAGATGCATTAAAAGTAACCAGCCACCTCTTTCTCCATTGTACCACTTGCTGAAGATCAGAGGAGAGAGAATCAGAGAACTTGGTCGTTTACGGTCTTAGATGTGCTACCATAGATAGTAGTGTCATCAGCATAAATGTCTACGAATGATGTAAGGATGTGATTTGGAAGATCATTAATGTAGATCAGGAAGAGAGTTGGATCCAGGATGGACCCCTGAAGGACTCCACATTAATACTGAGAGCTTCTGATTTCTACCATCAACCACTGCTCTTATGAACCTATCAGAGATAAATGATTCAATAATTGAGAAGACATTTCCAGCTATACCGTCGCTGGAGATCTTGTGAAGTAAACCTTTATGTCATACTCTATCAAAGGCCTTTAATATGTCAAGAGCAATTGCCCTAGAAAGGTAGCCTCCGTCGAGAGATTCGCTAATCCTATGCGATATAATTGTAAGCACATCTGCTGTAGATCTAGCAGAGGGTAAACCATATTGTGTGTCACTAAGGTTATTTTTGTTGAGATGGTTGATTACTTCTTTGTTTAACACAGATTTTTGCACAGGAGACTTATTGGCCTGTACTGAGAGGGAGATGAGCGATCACCTGAATTCTTAAATACAGGGCATACTGATGAAATTTTCCAGGGTGATGAGAAGCAATTCTCCTTAAGACAGCATTTAAACGCTAGTTCTGGTTGAAGTCTTTTGAGTACTTTGAGTACTATAATTGGAATACCGTCTGGGCTGGTTGCTTTACTGGAATCAAGATTTTTGATTAGCTTGGCAACATCACGTACAGATATTTGTATATCACATAGCATGTTTTCTGATACATGAGGAAATATTGGGGGTTGGCGGCCTTGGTCGCAAATGGTAGAGTGAGCTGCAAAGTTCTTGGCAAAGAGTTTGGCTTTGTCTGATGCTGACGAGATTACCTCAGGTCCATTGATGATAGTTGGGATAAAGCACACGCTTCTGTTAAGGATTCTGTTTGCTATTTGCCAAAACTGGTGGGAACCAAGCCACTGCTCAGCTATTTTGGACTTGACGGACTGAGCATACAGCTCTCTTGCGTTCTTTATTACTTTTTTACAGTGGTTGCTGGCAGTCCTGAAAGCGGCTTTAGTCTCAGTACATCTATTATGTTGGAAGCAATGAAAAAGTGATTTCTGTACGCAATGGCAGCAGCACATTCCGGATGAGAACCACGGCTGGCTTTTAGGTTTTTGCTGGAACATTTTTTCGAGGGTATGCAATGGTCTATACCTACAATTAACCTTTCTGTCAGGTCTGATACTATAGAGGGCACATCCTTTTGAAATATGGAATGCAGAGGTAGATCTGATATAAATGTGCGGAAGCTATCGCAGTCAGCCATAGAGTATCGATATACTGTACGATGGAGAGGTACATCTGGGGACTTATCACATTTCATTTTTATCTTAACTGACACAACAGAGTGGTCGGAAGATCCAAGTGGAGACAGAACGGAAGCTGAACACAGTTTGGGGCAAGTTGTAAGAAAAAGGTCTAGGACACTCACATACTGGCCGTCAGTATCGGGCACACGGGTGGGTTCGTGAACAATCTGAGTGAGGTCATAAGCAATGGAGAAATCATGACAGAACCTCCCCTCATTATCGGTCTTGTTTGTGTGAGTTAATTATTCCACATTGTGAACATTAAAGTCTCCACATACGTGAATATTAGCTGAAGGATAAGCAGATAGGACGTAGTCAATTTTCTCGTAATATTACTGTTTATTTTTTAAATATGTTGAAATGTTCAATTCATGACAGCATCTATTTCATAGCACATAATTATTCATGTAATTATGTCAATTTTTTTAATTTATTCCGTTCTTAACTCATCAGAAGAAAAAGAACTCATCAACTTCAAAAGAAAAAGGAATATGAACAGGATTACAAAATCCGAAAATCGGAAGTGAAGTTGCAATTATGTTTTCTTTTAGCTATGCTATCTTTGAATTATATATATATATATATATATATATATATATATAATTATCAAACCCCTTTTAAGAATACTTACGAATAGGCACTGTCTGGGAAATATAAACTACGAGGCGGTCAACTAGTGTTTATGCAAGGTTCAAAACTTCCACTCGTTTGAACACTCTGGATTGTCTTATGTTTGCGCCCGGATTGTGTGTTTATTAGTTGTTAATTTTCTTCATTCCTGTGGGTGGCAATGGTTTGCTTTTCATGTGTATGTAAAGAATGTCTTTCAATAAAAGCATTACTGGCTTTTTAAAAAATGTATTTTACGCACATATATATATATATATATATATATATATATATATATATATATATATATATATTCAGAATTAACAAAAATATAGGCAACAACAACAACAACAACAAAAAAAGTGATTTTAATTCCTCCATGGTTAGAAGCTATGACAATTAAAGAAAAGATAGAATTAGAAAATCGAACCAATATTTTTTTGAAAGCGAATGTAAGCAAACCAGATAAAAAGAATGGAAAATCGATTTAAAAAAATAAAAGTCTGGTAAAGACGAAGAATGTCGAAAAGAGTGGATCTTTTCTATTTTTAGATTTATGAGATTCACTTCTTTCATTTCTTGTCTCCTGGACAAATAATAAATGCTGTCCATTTCAAATCGCTGATTATTGTTATAAGGTTGTCAACTATATAAGTTCTGAACAAAGTTACCAAAAATAAATAGATAAAACATTTCAAAGAAATAAGCAAAAGAAAGTAATATATATATATATATATATATATATATTGCAAATCTTTCTTTAAACTGGAAATATTACACTTATATTTATACGCTTCAAGTCGACCAAAAACAATTTTGTTAAGGTTTATGTCGATTCGTTTCCTATTTATAGATCCGTTATCAGAAACGTTTTCAAATAAACTGAAGTGCCACAAAATTAGAAGTATCCCAAAAGTATGTCGCTCTACACGTTACTTCAAGAATAACAGTTACATAACCGGGTGCTTGTCTACCAGAAAAGGGTGGAGCACAGATTAAGATGTGTTGTTCTTTTTTGTGGACTGATGGTCCCAATAAACCTTCGTCTCGACATATCCCATTAAACGTTTTTTTTATTATCAAATGTAAAAGCATTTTAGGCTATATGCCATGGCTGGATAGACATATAACATTCTCAGCTGGAGCAAATAGCAATCTTAAATTATCATTCTTCTTCTTTTCCTTTTTCTTTTTCTTTTTCTTCTTCTTCTTCTTTCCGCCTTTTCCTTATTCTTTCTTGTTCACTAGTAGTTCTAATATGAGTCATGGTCTGTAATGATATAAGGGGAACTACCGTTTTCTGGGATAAATGGACTCACCCAGACACAATACAGTTACGACTACACGTTGTGGCAGTTTTGACCCCAGAATCATGACGTATACTTAAATATACTTTTATTGATACACTTTTTATAACCATACCATTGCGTTTATATAAATTATTACCGGCCTGCAAGATTACAATATGATCAATGATTGCTCAGTGGCAAAAAATAAAAAATATAAACAACAAACAAAACAAATATTCTTCTTTGGAATGTGAGTGACAACTTATTTTCTCAGATTTCCTGCATTTTCTGCTTTGTTAAATTATTCTTGCAAATGACAATACATTCCCACAACAACCCTTTCTATGGTAACAGCTGTTGCTTCTCTCTAGAATTTGTCATTGAATCATTGAGTAAAATAATCTATGGTAGCCATTTTGATTTTGGGCAGAAATCAAGCACATAACCTTAGTGGAACAAGTAAAGGTGGAATACTTGATTTTTGCATTTTCGGTCATTATTTTCTTTTATTCTGGTCATGTACTAGGTGTGTCAGAAATTTCGTGAAAAATATTGAATAATTCCACCCCGTCTTTCCAAGCTGATAACTACTCGAAAAATGTAATTCAAGCCCTAATTTTCTTTCAATTAAAGGAGCAAGGACCAAGGTTTCATTTAAAAAAAAAACAAAACAAAACAAACAACGTGTTTTCTTTAAAAAAAAGGTTTTAAACTTCAGACTTTACAGGTAAATTTCTAAAAAACACTACTTTTTTTGTTTTAAATTTGAATATATTATTTATTGATCTTTTATCTTCAATTTGTGATATATAAAACTTTTTAATAGACACTTGAAAATGGGAGGGGGCGTGAATTAAAAAAAAAACGTTTGTCTAAAATATTATATTCCATTTATTGGAAAGAACATAAAATTTTACATTGACCCTGAAAATATCGTAAAAATTGAATCAATAGAAAAATTTTGATAGATTTTTAAAGTTTAAAAATTGAAAAATACTGAGCTCGTAAAATTCAATTAATTTCATTACTGTTTTTTAAAAAATAAAAAAAATATTTCTATTACTTTTAAAACAACTTTAATAGTTTATTTTGGGAGTATAATCCATAAAGAAAATTAATAACCCACTTTTAAAAGAGAAATTATGAGGTTTTTTTTTATATTTTATTCGCAGTTTCGTGTTAGGGGTGTCAAAAATTCCTACAAAAATTCTGATACACTTAGTCATGTACTTAATTCCTGTCCCAAATAAAAATGACTACCAGAGATTATTCTAATCAATCACTATTTACGGTAAAAAATACAGATCCTCTCACCTGTGATCTGAGTAGCAACATGTCCTCTCAGATTTTCTTTTGATTATGATTAGAGATACTTTGCATCATCGCAACAAGCACTTAACATTGAATTCTCGTTGATAACGGCTGTTGTTTTTTTCTAGAATTTCCAGAAAAAGTTTTCACTTGCTTTCATACTCGTTCTTTCAATCCCCCTATTTTCACAACTACTTTTTATGGTATTAACAAGTCGGTGACACAGTTTTCTGATTATGCTAGAGAGACAGTTATAGGATCTTTCAACCGTGGCAGTTTTAGCTTCATATATCAAGTGGATATATGCCTTGTTTGGAATGATTTCCATAAAATACGTAAAAAAAAAAGATATCATTTACTCACAAGAAATTTTTACATATTATCATCACTAGCAATGTCTATTAGTGTTCTCTGGAGTCTTAATGAAAACAGTTTCAGCAATCTTTACCACTTTCGCTAACTGTTTTGCATTAGTGTAATAGCTGTATACCATTTATTTCTTGCTGATAACGACCGCTGACGTTCTCTAAAATCTTTGATGCAATAAGCCTCTTCAAGTATTAGTACTTTTCATAAACTTCCAATGCAGGTCTGAATAGTGCTTTCCCTCCTTAAACTTTCCATCGTCCACAATCTTTCATGACCATTTTGTATGGTACCAACCAAGGTGTATGCTATCATTTTTATTAGTTGAGAAGCGAGGTTCAGATTACCAAATTTCTATCAGTTTCATGAGACAAATGAAAGAAAAGTATCTAGATAAAAAGAAGAATCTGTATTTAGTTTTCGTGAATCTGGGAAAGCTTTTGATGGAGTGCCAAATTGGCATTGTGTAGACTAGGAGCAGACGAGTGGTTACTCAAGATTGTTCAAGCAATAATACAGAAACTCCCCAAAGTCATGTTAGAATAAACAGCACATTTAATGATAGCTTTAATGTTGAAGTAGATGTACACCAGGGTTCTGTAATGAGTCCGTCACTTTTCATTTGTGTCATAGAAGCATTGGCCAAAGACTTCCGCAGACGTTGTCCAGAAGAGGTGCTGCATACAGACGATTTAGTATTTGCCTATGAAACAATAAAGGATGTACCTGTTTGTTAAAGATTGAAAGAATGCTATGGAAAGTAAAGGACTGGCAGTGAATGTCCCCAGGACCAAGGTTACGATCAGTGACTGTAGTGTTGGAAATCTCTAGAAATTATGACTTGAGAGAAAGAAAGATAAATTAAAACTAAAGGTTAGTTTTGAAGTCAGTTTCCATACTCGTCCAACCCATGCCAACATATTAAACGAACCTTAAACCGAATATGATACTGATCGTTACCTCCCTTTTGTAGCTGTTTTGTTGAGCGTAATCCATTCATATCATATGAATCAGATAATTATTGTTGGCATTTGTTTCCCCTCTATAGTTCTGGTTAGAATTCTTTCTATCGGGTACTTATGGGAGAGAGCATGTGAAAGTAGCCAACATCCTAACTAAAGGGCTTTTCTGAGGAATAAACTGGATTCGGGCTTGACAAATCCAGGTTGTCAGTCTTTGTCATTAACCATCGTCACTTCCCCATAACACCCTACCTGAGAATTCTTTTTAAACTCTTTGGCTTAACATTCATAGACAATATGAACTGGAACAATGAGGACATTGCAAAGAAGGTGGGTCCCCTCTATTGTGCTAGAAAACTACTCTCACCTGAGAGTATTCTGTACCTGCAGAAAACAGCATACACCCATGCATGGAATATTGTTGTCATATCCGGGCTTTTGCATCTATCACTAGTCTCTCCCTCTTTGATAGGTTCCAAGAAAGAAGTTTACAATCTAATCGGTTGCACTTTGTCAACTAAGCTCCAACCCCTGTCCCATCGTCGCAATGTCGCATCCCTGTGCCTGTTTTACAAATATTTTAATGGAATGTGCTCTGATAAACTCGTTGCATTTGTGCCCTCTCGACGTACATATTCCTGACAAAGCCACTTAGCAACAAAATCACGCCCCTTCACAGTTGAGGTCCCTAAATAGCAGAAAGCCTTCTACTCTAATGGTTTCTTTCCTCTGACAGCTAGACGTTGGAATTCCCTTCTTGCTTCCCTGACTGTACTGATATGCAGAAGTTTCTTCCCTCAAACAGCTGGACTTTGAAATTCTCTCCCTGCTACTTGCTTCCCTGACTGTACTGATATGCAGAAATTTAAATATAACCTACACCACTATCTTGTAAATTTTTCTTAGGAGTGGTCCCTTTATGTCTAAGTGATGATATACCTTGTTAGGGGTAAACGTCAGTGAAAAAAACTCTTCTGAATACTAGGTGAGTTGAATTATACTAAATTCGAAGTCTTTTTCACTCTTTTTATTCCACACTGTTTTTCTCTTCATACTTTCTATTGCTTCTAGCTTCTTCTCACTATTTTTATTCTGTTTCGTTATCTAATTCATTTACAAGCACCTGCCTTAGAATCGCTTACTTAAATCTATTTTTCATCTTCTATGCCAATAACCTCATTATCTATGCCAGTTCAGAATTATTGAACATACAAGTGTTCAACAAAGATGGAGATAACATATAGGTTATTTGTGTCATGTATGGCTACAAGTCTAATTAACCCCACTTATCATTCTCTTCTGTCTATACATATTTGACTCGCATATTCATATGTATTATGAACAGCACCCACTTGGAGTTGTCTGGGAGTTTCTTTTTTATTTTCACTTTTGTTTCAATCGTGCTCCCCTTTATATATTTTTATCTTATTTTCTCGTGTATTTATATATGCGTAAAGTTAATTTGATCCTCAGTTTAAGAAAGTTTTTTGGGCGAATTTTTTTTGCTGTATTATTAAATAGATTTGTGAATTTGGAAGTAATAAAAACTATTAAAATGCTACTGTTCAACAGTAGAATTCAACGTGTCTGAATTTTTTAGATGAAGATTAGTTATTCATATTATTTGGATTCATCGGACTATTGTTCTCATCTTGAATAGCACAGTGGTTAGTGTGTTCGTTACAACTCTACTTTCAACCGAGTCGTTGTTTGTTTCGTTCACCACACTCTTTTCTTCTACCTCTTCTTTTACACACGTCCGTTCGTTTCCGTGACTCAAAATCGTCTCACTTCCCGCTTTTCTTGCCTCGTTATTTATGGAATCAGGGTACGAGATTCTCCGAGATTCCACGAGACTTTTTTCCACATAAACGCATGCGGGCGCCATCTTGATTCTTAGTTTGTGCTCTGCAGGCACAAACGCGTAGCCTCTTTAACGGTAAGCCACTTTCTCCACAGTTAGAGTACCTGGAAACATCAATTGTAAAAGTGATATTCTCCTGAAGGTTGAAGGTTCAATTCTTAGTGTGGGCGACCGGAATATACAATTGCGAATTACTTAGGACCTCTGTTCAGTCATAGTTGACAGAACAAAAGCATGTTACCCCTGTGAAGTAAATAAAAGATTCTGTTCGAAGTTCCATCCAAACTCCCGAGTTCGACAGAAACATTCCCGAGTTCAAAAAGATACACCTGAACTGAAGATAGTCGGACGGTACATCGACCGAAATATTTTGAATTCAGTTAAATGTTTGTTTTGCATGGGGTACGTTTATTCCGATTTCATTGATTCTATGAGACTAGCGTTTGTGTGTGTGCGATTAAAGAGCAATTTTATTTTATTTTTTATTATTCCAAGCATTATTAGTTGAAAATGAAGTGATAAACAATAGGATTATAGTAAAATAAAATAAATTACACAAAATAAAGGAATCTAACGATGAGGAAAAATTACATGTCATAAACGACACTAGAACTGATGACTGATGCTTAGAGCATCTGACTAAACAATGTAATTAGTTGATGCAGAATAAACATTATTACCTATTATTATGATATACAAATAATTAAAATAATAAGTAGGCTAATATTTATTTAAAGGAATAGTCTGGTCTGCATGAAGTCCTCTTTATTTAGTTTTAGCTATTCATCAGACTTGCAGTATTGCAGATTCAGTCTCCAACACTGGAAACAGCAAGGGTAAATAAAATCATTTTATTTTTCTAAACCACCCCTTGAACATGACTCCAGAGGTCTGCTCAACGCCTCTACTCCGTGCCTTTGGTTTGAGGAGGTAGAAATAATGACTCGCATACAAGCTCTCTTTATCTTTACCTTGTGCTTATATTCTTGCACACTAGCGCCAGTCAGATGAACAGAAAGGAAATTCTACTCATTTATACGCATTACAAGGTAATCCAATACATGCACATACACAGTGCCTTAGTGCCAAATACTCACATACATATATTACTTTCATGCACATACATTCACATTCAACGAACACAACTTTGCTTATCACTCATGTGTTTGTATAAATGGCTGACAATACCTTTTATATTCTCATCTATAAGATAAATCTAACCTGTCTGTTTAAATGTATGTATTTATGCAGCAGATTTTCATGAGATCGGTATCGTTTTGAAGCGCGACCCATCGGACGACAAATATAGAAAAATTGGCTTAAAACATTAATTCCTTTACCCTCAACTGGGCACTTTTCTACAGGGAGGGGTCGTTTTATCGCCACTATTTTCGAAAGTCATCCTCTTTTTTCGATTGACTAGCCTTAATTTAAACATTTGTCACTTCCGGTTTGGCGATGGACGCAACAGCAGAGATGTCACGTTTTTCTTTTTTTTTTCACATTCTTTTCCTCCTTCCTTTGCGGTACAGGTTTGAGCCTGCCTACCTACTACCACTTTTTTTTTTCGTCAACACACACCTCCAAACACCCGGACAATGCTGGGCACCCAGGCTAGCCTCTTATAAAAATGTTTTGTTCTAAAATTTCGTTTATCTCCATTTTCCATTTATAAAGCTCTGTTTATTTTTTAGGGAGCACTTGCTACCTGGTTACTCTTCTCTGTTGCCTGATGTTTCATTTATGTCTGTATATATCCTTCATTTTGTTCTCTCGTTAAAACTTAACTTTTACACCCAAATAATATTCAATGTTGGTATCATTTTTTGGCCATACACAAAGATGCTATTATCGTTCAGAAATGGCCATATCAAGGCCGTAGACTGCACCCAAAATACACTGCTTGTTCTTCTGCACCCTAATCACTGCCGATATATTCACCTACATCACTTACTGAACTAAATTTGCATCAATTAGGTTTCAAAGATTTAAGGAATAAGCAAAAATCAAAGAGACGAATTCCGGTCAACACTGGTTTCTTCTCGTTTACCTGCGCATACTATAAAAAATATAGATTCATTAGTATTATGATATTTGAAATATAAATTGAATAATACTAGAGCATGAATCAATTCGAAAATAATTTAAGATACTTAAATTTGAAACACTTTGCAGATACTTCTGCGTGAAGTCCTCTTCATCAGTTCTAGCTATTCATCAGACTTGCAGTATTGCAGGTTCATTCTGCAACACTGAAAACAGCAAGGCCCAGCAATTGCATACGAAGACGGGGAAGATTAGAACACATAAAGGAATGACTGTTGCAGAAACAATATTGTTATCCTCACTCTATGGATTTTCAATATCAAGGCTGACACAGCTTCGCTTACTACAGATGCATAGGAAGAGACAACTAGAAGATGAAAGATCCTGATGTCAACTCTTTTTTTTTTCTTTAATTTTTATCAGAACCGTATTGAGCGAGTTGGAGCCCTAAGTGCCAGACGTGTCCACAATGTGTTACCAAGCCAGAACTAGTGCTACCAGATCAGGCTGTCTGTTGGCTTCCTGAGACGAAATGCACCTACATTGATGTTCCTTTCTGTTTTTCTATTCTCTTTTGTAAAACTTAATAATGTTCTACAAAAACAAAAACAGCCCCCTTCTCTCCCTGCCTCTTTTTTTCTTTCCCTACTTCCCAACTGGCCCTGTCGTTGGGGCATTAGAATACACCGACTGCCCCCCTGAAGAGAGTAAAAGTCTCTCAATGGAGTCACCTGTTGACCGTAGATGGTAAACTGTAATGCCTAAGGACGGGATCCTGGTGGTTGAGCAGATCATATTCAAGATCCTATTAGGACATGAGGTGCAACACGCCACTTTGGCCCTTACTTGGGTTAAGACAGGCGGTTGGATAGGCCCAGTCCAATCAATCGGTTGGTCATGACTAGCACTAAATCAGACAAACATAACAAGAAAATACGCTCACGCTCCCCACATTAGGCAAAAACTGATTTATTGACTGGAGAGTCAATCAACTTGCTGAAGAATAGATAAAACACGGCTGAATACAACACTCTTTCTAGAAATGAGATCATTAGAAAGGACAAAGGAAACATGGGTGGTTGAGTCCATCAGCAGGAAGAGTATACTTCTCCTGTATCCTTGTTGTGTTGGAGCGAATGGGTCCCCCCAACACTTCCCAAATATGACTCCGAGGCAGGTGGGGAGCAGGAGAAATGAAAAATTCCAAATATTTAAATGGCAAATAAAAAGCCTTAAAAAGAAACCATTGTGAAGTTTCAGATAAATCTAGTTCAGATTCAGAAACAGAGTCACAAAACCAAAATCTCGTTCAAAATCTTTTTTCATAATTATTGACGCAACCGAAAGAGAACCGATAACAAGTGTCTCCCTTCAAAATAGAGAAAATTTTCTCAAGTATCAAACAAAAAGTGGCCAAAAAACTAAATAACGGCACCCTACTAGTGGAAGTAGAAAGCCAAAAACATATCACAGAAATCTTTAAATGGAGACTTTTTAATAACCAAAAAGTAAAAATTTATCCCCACAAAACGTTGAATACTTGTAAAGGAGTAATCAGGAGTTCAGAACTATTACTGTGTTCCTTGGAAGAAATTAAAATTAACCTGAAAAATCCAAATTAAAAAATATGGTGAAACCATCGATACAAACTCCTATATTCTAACTTTTAATACCCATCAAATTCCAAGTAACATTAAAATAGGATACGAAAAAATAAATATAGAACCATATATACCAAACCCTCTTAGATGCTACAATTGTCAAAGGTACGGACACCATCGAGACCGGTGCACACGCTCTCCAGTATGCATGAGGTGTGGAGAAAACGAGATCCATACAGATTGCCAAAAAGAGCCAAAATGTATTAACTGCCAAAAAGGCCATAGTGTGACGTCAAAAGAATGTGATAAATGGAAGAAAGAAAAAGAGATTATTAAAATAAAATATACAAAAAATACAACCTTCCAAGAATCTCGTAACCTAGCCAGAAATATAAAATACTCAGAAAAAACCCCCAAAAAAACAAAAAAAACATACAGCATACCATCGGACCAAATAACCAAACAACAAAAGCAGACCTATTAAACATCAAACCAGAAGACATTATGAAATTACTCAATGAAGTAAGGGAACTAATGGAAGAATAAAAAAAAACAAACTATAAAACAAATCAACAACGAAAATAAAGATTACAAAACTGAATAAAACTCCCAAACCATAAAAACAGAACCAAAAAACTTAAATTAAATCAAAGAAAAAGCAAAAACTCACCAGATGAAAACAACCCTCATAAACAAACCAAACGAAACATCACCATCATCACCGAATAAAACGAAAACTAAAGGAAAAACAACAAACCAAGATCTAGATCCCTATCAAGCCCAAGGGGGAGGAAACAAAATAGGAACACTGGAGGAGATGGAGGTAGAAGATAAAACACCCCCAGATAAATAAAAAAAAGTCGGCAGAAACAACAAAACACATGGAAGAATAATAACACAAAACTTAAAACCAACCATGGGGGAAAATAATCCAATGGAACTGTCGTGGTTTGAAAGCAAATATGAATGAACTACAACTACTAATAATACAGAAACAACCTACAATAATCTGCCTTCAAGAAACCTTTCTGAAACACGACAGCATCAACATCAAGAACTTCCAATCCTTCAACTACACCCATAATACACTCAGGGTGTGTGTCGATTCTGATCCAAAACGACACACCCCACAGTAAAGTAAATATCATTACAAATATCCAAGCAATTGCCATCAAGGCCACTTTGCACAAAACTATAACAGTATGCTCTACATATATCCCACCAAACGAGGATATAAACAAAGACGAATTGAAAAAACTAATCGATCAACTGCCCAAACCCTGCATCCTGTTAGGTGATTTTAATAGCCACAATATACTATGAGGGTGTAAGGACATTAACAAAAAAGGCAGAACAATAGAAGAAATCATTAACGAAAACAATATATGCTTACTTAACAGTTCACCCACATACATCAGTCCAGCTAATGGAAATTACTCCGCCATTGATATAAGTATGTGTGATCCAAAAATATATTCGGATTTCAGTTAGAGTGTGCATGATG
The DNA here is from genome assembly GCF_053919585.1 of Euprymna scolopes. NCBI lineage: Eukaryota > Metazoa > Mollusca > Cephalopoda > Sepiida > Sepiolidae > Euprymna > Euprymna scolopes. Next base: position 83,371,538 of record NC_136494.1, on the reverse strand, counting down.
ACACCTATGGCAGCGACCACTTCCCAATTCTAATCGAAACCCCCGAACCCAATAGTAAAAAACATCCACAATGGAACCTAAACAAGGCCAACTGGCAAATATTCAAGGAAAAATGCAAAACTAGATTGAACCACATCGAAACTATCCATGACACAGTAGAATCTTTTACCAAAACACTGTTAGAAATAGCAAATGAGTGCATCCCAAAAACCTCAACAACCAAAAAACACAACAGACCCTGGTTCAACACTAAATGTCAACAAGTTATCAAGTTACGGAAAGCTGCCCTAAAAATATTCCAGAAAAAACCTACTACTCCAAATCTTATAGAATACAAGCAAAGCAGAGGTAGTTATAAGAACAGAAAAAAGAATGCTGGCAAAATTACGGCAGCAAACTGAATTCCTTCACTGAATCAAGAGTAATATGGGAAATGATCCGGAAATTGCAGGTAAACAACAATCCATACAAATCAAACACCTCGTCATTAATAACTCTAGCACAACTGATGAAAAAATATAGCAGACTTACTAGCTGAAACATTTTCACAAAATTCTTCTAACTAAAACTACAGTACAAAATTTACAACAATCAAACAAAATGCAGAGAAATATAAACTCAACATCAAATCAAAAAACCTTGAAAACTATAATAAACTCCTTTCACTAGCTGAACTAGAAGATGCCATCAAATGATCCCATAATACTGCTGTAGGACCAGATGAAAATCACTACGAATTCCTGAGACAACTACCTACTGAAACACTAAAACTTCTATTAAAAATCTTTAACAAAATATGGATAGAAGGCGAATTCCCAGATATATGGAGATTAACCACAATAATAGCAATCTCCAAACCAGGAAAAGAAAATTCAAACTCGCAAAACTATAGACAAATTTCACTAACCGGTTGTTTGTGTAAAATAATGGAGAGAATAGTCAACGACAGACTAGTGTGGTACTTAGAATCCAACAACATTATCTCTAACATACAGTGCGTCTTCCGTAACAAAAGCAGTACAATCGATCACCCGATTCGCCTAGAAACAGCTGTAAGAGAAGCATTTATAAGGAATGAACACCTCTCGGCAATCTTTCTTGACTTGTAGAAAGCATATGACCCTACCTGGAAATTTGGAATAATGAGAGATTTTTACAACCTCAATCTAAAAGGTAGACTACCACAATTTATAAAGTTTTTTTTTTTATCAGATCGCAAATTTAAAGTCCGCATTGGATCAACCTATTCAGATACCAACATCCAAGAAAAGGGAGTCCCACAAGGGAGTATTCTATCTGTAACTTTGTTTAGCATTAAAATAAACAACATAACAAAGTGCCTAACTCCCAGTGTTGACGGATCTTTATATGTGGATGACCTTCTGATATATTGCAGGTCAAAATATGTACATACCATAGAACGCAAGCTCCAACAATGCCTAAATAGATTAAAAACGTGGTCAATAGAAAATGGATTTAAATTCTCTGAAACAAAAACCAAATGTGTACACTTCTGCCAAATGAGGAAACTCCATAACGAACCTTGTTTGAAACTTGAAAATACATAAATCCCCATTGTAGACGAATATAAATTCCTAGGTTTGACATTTGATAAAAAACTGACATTCATCCCCCACCTGAAGAACCTGAAAACAAACTGCAATAAAAGACTGCAGCTGCTGTGCATTATAGCCCACACAGAATGGGGTGCATATAAAAAATCTCTTCTAAAATTATACAGGTCATCGATCAGGTAAAAACTTGACCATGGATGTTTCATTTATCGGTTGGCCAGAAGAACTTACTTAAAGACACTAGACCGATCTACCACGGAGGTCTGAGACTGGTACTGGGAGCCTTCAGAACGTCCCCAGTGGAAAGTCTACACGTAGAGGCCAATGAGATACCAGCAGATATAAGGAGCCATAAATTAGCTACCCAATATTATACTAAACTAAAATCATGTCCAAACAACTCTGCATACAATGACACATTCCATCCAAGACACAGTGAACTATTCGAAGCAAAAGAAAAAAACTATAAAACCCTACAGCCTAGGAATAAAAACGATATTACAAGAATCAGAGATAACAAACCAAAATATCCGTGATCATACACTGTGTGGAATCCCACCTTGAAATCAAGAAAAGAACAAGTGGTTATAGCCAGAACACACATTGGCCACACAAACCTTACTCACTCCTACATACTCAGACAAGAGCAACCACCACAATGCCTAACATGCCAGAAGACCTACACAATAAAACATCTTTGTGGAATGTGGAGCCTTCGCTACCGCGAGCAATCGCTACCTATAATATGAAAGATATTTTTAAAAACACCTACACAGACAACATTCTCTCATTTCTGAGAGACATACAACTATACCACAAAATATAGCGTCAAGGTTTTAACAAAAAAAAACTTTCAACTAAAACAAATAAAACTTGTCCTCCCCCCCTCAAAAAAAAAAGTACCAAGCTAACAAACACTATGGAAAAAATGAAGTAAAACGATCGTCAGCATTAAATGCCCCAATAAAGGTCGATATGTTGGTAAAATAAACCAACCAACCAACCAAGAAACTGGAGTTTCGGACTGTATAGCTCTGATACTACTGCTTTGCCACCACCCTTATGACTAAAGAAAAGTGCGTTAGAAAGGTCTGCTTATACTTGCATTTGTTTCAATATATACTAAATTATCTCCCTTAATGTCTAGATCCTGCCCGACTTAATCTAAGATATTAATGAAAGCGTACATATCCTTGAGAGTCATGAGAAACAGTCGTCTATCTGAAAACACTATCATTAATTTCCCCCACTCTTTATTTGTACCTAAACCTAAACGTAGATTCCATGAACAAAATTTCTTTCTTAGAACTGCACGCCTGTGGAACTCTCTTTCGTTTGCTTGCTTTCCCGTTGACTACAACATGGTTGTCTTCAAGTCCAATGTAAACAAGTTCTTGATGAGCCGTACCCCTTAAGTAATCCAATTTACCAAATTTACACTTCTAACGATTACTATGATATTGTCCTTTTGACCGCTGTACACTCTTTAACCCCTATCCTCGAGAGGCCTCAGGGTCTTGATAAGTGGTGATTCCTTTCCAAAAAAAAAAAGATTAGTCAAATTTAAACTCTGACTATCAGAGAACATTATGAATGTAGATTCAGACAAACATACATACACACGTTGTATTCTATATATTCACTGTAACATGTTGTTATAATTCAATTCTTAAACACCAAACTCGTCAAAAATAGAAACATCATAATGATTTTTCTGGATAATTTGAAGATGATTTCGAAATAAAAAAAAGTTAAATAAAACTGAATAACTAGAAATAAAATAAAGGCATAATTTTTGAAGACAGAAAAGAAAGAATTTTATGTGTAATTTCATAAGTGGGGAAAAATGAAGTTATTTTTGCATCTTATAAATTTTACATTTTTTGTTAAAAATCTTAATTCTGATATGCAAATTAAAAAAAAATACAAAACATTTTACGTTGAAATTAATACTTTGGACATATTTTTCAGCAAATGTAATTTGATAGCTAAATGACAAATCTTAAGCTCCGAAAAGTTATCCACTCTTTTTTCTTAGGTTATTGTGTTGAGTATGTTTTATGTTAAAATAGCAGGGCTAACGAAAGCTGCCCGGCTGTTATACAAAATGTGCAGAATAGTACGCATGTGCATGTAATTGCTAACATTATAAAGCTGAGCTGAAAGATATAAATAATTACCATCTCTCCATTAATCAGATAATTCACGATGCATTATTTGCAATTTTATTATCTATTTCTTTAAATAAATATATTTGGGATGTATATATAAAAGCATCATTAATATACAAATCCAGAATAAAGATCTCTAGAGTATTTTTTTGTTTACGTGAACCATTGAAATGCTGGCACAGTTTTGACTCAGCGTCCCTAACAAAACCGGATGTCCAAAACATTGCACACGTTATGACATAACATATATGACATGACATAAACGAACATCGTTTCTTTCTTTCTTCACATATCCTCACTCCAACCCAAAATAATATCTCACCAGAATATCGTATTAGCAGTTCATGAAACGTTATGGAAAGGATACGTTTTTTTACTTAGCTACCCATCTGAGCCTTTGTCTCCTGGCTTTGATGCCTGATGAAATACTGCCTGCCTCCTATCTCTGTCAACAATATCTTTCTCCACAAGTCTTTATTAGAGATCATAATGCAATTTCACTAATGCAGCAGCAGCAGCAGCCTATTCCTTTCGAATTCTTACCAATTTTTCGTTACCATGACGAATGTTGTCAGCAGTATTAACTTCTCCTTCTCATTCTACCACTCTAGAAAGTACTTGAGTTTGAGATACAATGTTACAGAGCATGTATAGGAGTCAGATAGGTTCAAGGATAAAATACTACTGCTATATCTCTGGAAACGCCACACAGAGCACTTTTTCTTGTCTAATCAGAGTACAAAATTGACTTAGAAATATTGTAGGGTTCTCTTCTCGTCCCTACAGCCT
>NC_136494.1:83297004-83354504 GCF_053919585.1 Euprymna scolopes | reverse complement strand
CCCCTTAAAAGTTGAATCCTTGTCAATAAACTCCCGTGCAAACTCCTAGTGGGCTTTAACATGTTTCTTGGAGAGGAGAGGAGTCTTCCTTGGTCGGTACCCCTGAATCCCGTGTGACTTCAGTGCCCTCCGCAATTTCGAAACAGGACTACATTATTACCAGTAGTTTTCAGGTCCTTTTCCACTTCTCGAATGACTTGTTGTACAGTTCTGGGGAGAAAGTTTCTTTTTACGGTCTTGATCCGTCAAGTTTTGGATCGTATTGAAAACACCATACTCTTTGATAATGTTTCTCACTGTTGATAAGGAACTTCAAAACGCTTAGAAATGGATTTGTATCCACTATATTTCGTGTGTGTATCCACTATTTTTTTCTAACATCGAAACTGTGTTCCTTAATTTTAGCCATCTTTGCAGTCTGATGTTATTAAGAAATTGAAGGATTGACTAATGCACGGTAATAGAAGGCTTTGGAATGTTCTAGAAAATAATGCGATACCCAAATCATAATAGATAAGTATTATGTTGCATAAAATATCGTGAATTCTATGATAAAAATCATTGGTGCCAATAAATTTGAATTCGTCTGTTTTTTAGTTATCATAAATAATATTTTGAATATTTTATAATAAACTAAAAGTGTTTCAGGAGATCTGTAGATGGTCGATATATATGTTCATCAACACTTTGATAAAAATAATTAGTGAAAAAATGTTTTTATCTCCGAAAAACGCAAAAATTGAAAGTGTGCCAATAATTTCGGCTTTATATATATATATATATATATATATATATATATATATATATATATATATATAAAATCTCAAAATATGATATGTTAGGTTTTCACTTATAAGTGTGTGCATGACTTTATGCACTTGTGGTTGTAATTATCTGTAGAAAACAATACTCGAACGGTGACGCTAATTTAGGTTTATAAATACGAAAGGAAGAGTTAGCGAAAAGATCAAAGAGTTAGTTTACTTGTGAGCGTTAAAGAAATATTAAGTTATTTCAACACTGAAGATTTTGTACGGATGAAATGCATGTATATGTGGATAACAATTCAATGTTTATTATTAAAGAATTATTCATAAGCCCCCGTCCGATTGGGGGCCTTTAATTAGAAATAATATAAGCCGTCTAAACTTTTCTAAAAATGTTCCTTTTTAGGTGATTTGTTGAGCACTGCTAAGACGATTGACTATGTTTGTCCGACTTATTTGACATTAATAGGATTTATTGCTCTCCTTGTTCTGTGACGGTTGAAATTCGGTTCCTTGTTTAGAGAGCTCGGAATTGAGTTAAAGGTGACCAGTCATACTCCATTTTATGAGCAACGTCTTGGCAACATATTTTCATACGAATTGAGTTCATGGAGATTGCTAATAGTTCTTTATGAAGGGGCATATTTTTCTGGTGATCTACATGTGCTGGTGCTTGCCCGGTGTTCAACTATTTCAAGCAAGACATCATTTTTAACGCCAAATGGTCATCTTGACCTTGGTTTATCTTCAAGACTGTTGTCTCATTACTTGAAACATTTGAATCCATTTTGTGTTAAGTGATCATTAATCATTCTTGCGCCTTTTTCATCATTGATTTCTTTTGTGTCTCCCAATCCATGCATGGCTTCTTTTTTATTTTTTGCAACGGAAAAATAAAATTCTCCGAATTGTATGTTTTTCGTTACTCACTACTCATCTTGAAAAACAAAGTATTACAAATGCTAATATCATATCAAAGAATGTACAATTCTGTACAAAATCTTTAACCTCATCTTGCGCAATGGCATGAATATTCTCATGACAGTTTCCTAAGTCTTACTACTTCCATGCTGACTCATAACAAATCGGAAGCACGTGTTTTGATTATGATATCATCAATAAAAAACAACCTTATGGAGCTAACGGAGTCCGTTTATCACGTTTGTTTTTTCGTTCAAATTGTTATATTTCAAAATAGTCTCGTTCTTATTTGTGTGCATTTACTCTTTTGTTTATTATTTTTATCACTCTTTTTTAAAAATCAGCTCTTTTTATCAGACAGTGACCCTCTAGTCTCTAAGTGTCTGTCTTAACGGCATGCTTGTTCAATGGTCGTGAATGTCTAGTCTCTGAGTGTGGGTGCGTGTGGGTCAGGATATAGAATAATACACCTGACGACATACATGTCTTCTGCTGGTGTTTCTTCTGGGAGGATTCGCCGATAATCTTGGTAGAGCTGGTTCTGTTTCACCAAGACGCATGCAAGACAGGAACCCAAAACGAATGGTTGTTTATATATATATATATATAATTATTCACTCCCCAAGCATTTTACCACAGCAAAAACTGGAGTCAATAACAATCTTTGGCTTGCAGTTTTATTTGGAAACCGTCGCCACTTTGTGGGGAGCCTATTTAATACATCTTATCTCTTCGGCGTCTTAGAACGAACTCACTAAAATTAACCCAGTTTCTTCAAACTGGAACCCTTGACTCGTCAGGTCCGGTGCAACTTGATCGGTCATACAGTTTTATTCATGTCACAGGATGACCCTTTAAATCTTCTGTACCTGCGTCTTGCTCTCTAATTATTTTCCACCATTCAATCTGTTGTTTATTTCGCTAGATAGATAGGCAAATAAGCAGATAACTGAATAAATGCTTTCTATCCGACGTTGCCCGGCTATTACATAAAGTTTCCTTCTCATAGATTGATGGCTTAACACAGCTGATGGGCTTTATCAAGTTCATGTATGATAGCTCTCTTGAATATAACAGAAGGGCTTAACAGGTGCTACACTTTTTTCAGGGTGAGCTGGATTTTTGCAAAGCAGGGGTCTTCAACTCCTTGTTGTATTGTACATACCCACACACCTTAAATATATACAGCATCTAGTATTCTAAAATTGTCATCTATCTGGTATTGGACAGGTTCAATGTTGCTTAACTTTAGTGATTTAATGAGAATCGATGTGCTAACATAGTATTGTATCATACAATTTGCCAAATATAGATGTCAAAATATGAAAAAAAACCGGTTAATTCGCCCTGGTATATCAAATTCATTAAAAAGGACATTTAGAAGATATGTACCTCTATATACCATCTGAATGTTTGCCAAAGCTTGTATAAGGAAAGCATCATCACTATCTCTGATAGTTCGTTCTCCAGAACAAAAACACGGACAGAGAATGCCGTTAATGGAACGAAAATGCCTATGGTATATCTTTTGCTGGATCTTGTGGAGACTACGACTTGGTACTGGAGTGAAAGACTTCTTAAATTCCTATTGATGTTTTTATGCCAAAATCCCGTCCCCTCTTAAGTGACGTGTAATTTATCCAAAGATCAGCAATGAAGATGCATGTATACAAGTCATGTATGTAACTAGTTTTCTTGTATAGCAATTTCTGTAGTTAAGTCATTGTTACTTTTCTTCCAGTGTGCCATATAAGCACATAATCATACCTTTGTTAGTTGCTTGCTGTTGTACGTGTCTTTTAATGATGCGGCCACACCGAGGAAACGCTACCTGCAGATAAGTTGTTTCATACCCCCAAAAAGGAGTAAGTTAGGCCAAAACTTTTTGGAAGACAGAGGGGGGTGATTCACCTGTATCTTCATATCAAAATCACTAACTAGTTGAGGAAGGGAGGCAGAAAGAGATCGATAATCACTGCTTAATCAATTTTTATCAGGATACTTTTTAAACCACTAGCGCTTCTAAGCAAATACCCAAACATATCTCATTCACTCTCTATTTGAACCATGTAATAATATGTTCGTTTCTATCTCCGCGGTCGAGTAAAAACTAACATCAAGTTCACAAAGATGTGTGATAGATACACAGCGCAATAATAACATTGAGCAAATCGATTTCAAAATCAATATGAATAAAACTACCTGATTTTAAATTTCAGTAAATATTTATTTTTTTATTACGAATTAAAAGAAACTTTTCCTTCGTTTTAGATCATACAGTATACGGCGGGTGGAAAATTTTTTAATGCATAACCAAACTCTGGAGTAACTAAATTTGTGAATTAACTTTTTTTCAATAATGACCAACTGATACATGAATGTAACGTGATTTTCTTTGTTCGGTTAGGACTTCATTATCATCGCAAATATTAATATAATAATGTAATGACTCAACTTGGACATAGAATTTTAAAGACAAACAAATTTCCCATTTTCAGATTTTATCTGGAATTTGTTTTAGGTTGGTATCATCATCATCATCATCATCATCGTTTTAACATCTGTTTTACATGCTGTCATACGTTGGTTAGTTTTAGAAATTGACTTCTAAACTAACCTATCTCTGTCCAGGTCTTTATTTATCCCTCTTCCTTTCAAGTCCATCCTTATCGCTTCCTTCTATGGTTTCCTTGGCCTTGGACAGTTTTAGAAACTATCTTCCAAACTAACCTGTTTTTATTTATCTCCCTTTATTTCAAGCTCATTCTATTTTTTCCTTGACCTTCCCTTGTGAACTGAACCTGCAATTTCAACTGTTCTACATCTATTAACCCCAATACTGTCATCCATTATTTCAACATGGTCATAACATTGAAGTCTACTTTTCTGCAAACTTCTTCTTATACTGTCCAGATTTAATCTTCCCCCGAGATAATCTTTATTGTTGTAGAGTTCTGTGATACAGCATCTTTGTATCTTTTCTAACCTGCTTATACCACGATATCCTTCATAAATTATCTGTCTTGATTTTTTTTTACTGATTTTTCCAATCTAGCCAGATGCCTGTTCTATCAAAAATCCATTTCGAGGAAAAGTTTGGTTACACTTGAATGCCCTTTATTAAAGATAAAGTTCCATACTTTACATGTGTTATAGATGCCGCATAATATAGGTGCTGAACTTGTAGAGAGTTAGTGTTTGTATATCATACAGCATGCCAGAAAAACGTGATAACTCAGTTCAGTGAGGTTTGTTTTTAATGTCATGTCTTTAATATACCAAATTTGTTTGAGTCTGCCATAAGAGATGGAAGCATCAGACATTTTGATACTAACGTCTTCATCCATCCTGTTATTGTTGAGGTACTTAAATTTCTTATAGAAAGTAGTAGAATAATAAAAATTAAAGATTTTGCATAATTTCTACACTGTTCTTTATAGTATATGTAACATTAACCAAAAAGAAAGATATGAAACCGTTGAGTGAAGGTGCTTTTTTTACATAGGCATCACCACTTATCAAGGCCAAGAGGTCACTCGAGGATAAGGGTTAAAGAGTGTGAATTGGACAATATAGTAATCGTTAGTAATGGAAATTTGGTAAATTTGTTAACTTATATGGGACAGCTCATCAAGAACTTGTTTGTTAGACTTGAAGACAACCATATTGTGGTCAGCTGGAAAGCAGAAAAACCGAAGACGATTCCATAGGTGTGCAGTTCTAAGAAAGAAACTTTGTTCATGGAATCAACATTTAGGTTTAGGCACAGATAAAGAGTGGGGAAAATTATTGAAAGTGTTTTCTGCTAGACGGGTGTTTCTTGTGAAAGCTTGGTGAGGGGGGACCATAGGTTGGAGCTCAGCCGAGCACTTGCCATGAAAATAACGATAAAGCAGAGACAAACTCGCGACATCTCTTCTGTGAGAAAGAGGTTGCAGGGAAGAGAAAAGGATATCCCTTACGAGGCTACGAAGTCTATTTTGAACTCTATCAAGGCAGGACAAGTCCTTTCTAGCAGCTCCTGTCCAGATGTGGCAAAAGTACTCCATCCTTGGACGTACCTGGCTCTTATATAAATAGAGAATTGCATCAGCAGTGAGATATCCACTGGATCGATAGAAGGATCCCACCTGCTTAGGTAGGATTGTTCCATATTTACTGACAAAAGAAGTCATTTATTTCTTTTAACATGACTATACAACCTATTTTTCAACACAGATCTCCTTATACTGTCCAGATTTAATCTTCCGTTTCCTCTTATTTTCAACAACCTACACTTGTAAAATAGAACCGTTCTCAGGGTTCAATGAAAGATAAGCAGGCAGAGGCAAGAGGTAAAATGCTGCAAACAAGCAGGAGTCAACGATATGAGGATATGGCATAACGTCATGTTGTTAAGCAAAAGAAACAAAGTTTTTCTAATCAGTTCTCTCCGGGAATCCCTACAAACGAGACATGGCCAAAGGATTTAGAAACTGATAATCTCGGCGAACGTTGAGATTAAATATTCTTATTATTATTCTTCTTCTTATTATTATTATTTATTTACTTACTTACTAGGAGCAGCCATAGAGGCCATCATCAAATATTTCTCTTTGAGAAAAACTTGTGATGTTCTCTGGAGTGTGAGTGACAAAAGTCTCTTCAGATTTCCAGTACTCTTCACCTCTTTCGATATCCTTTGAAGATGAATTTGCATTATCGCAACAGCCGCTTACTAAGATTTATCGTTAGCAACAACTATTGATCTTCACTGGAATTTGGGTGGCCAAGGTCCTAGTCCTCTTTGCACTCATCCAGCAGAGGTCTGCTTAGTGCTCTCTCTCTCTCTCTCCTCGATCTTTGTATCTTCCTAGACCCTCAGTTATATGGTGTGGCATCTATTTATAGCGACACACAGAAAAAGGGGAGCGGCATGGGCGAAGGAGGGGTTAACTTATTATTATTATTATTATTATTATTATTAATTATGTACCAGCGGATCTACTTGCTCACTATTTAATACTTTATATTTATCAAACATTTTTTTTATTTTACAATTGTTTAGTTGCTAGGATGTATCCAGATAGGGTTTCAAACTTAAGTATAACAGACACACTAAATTAAAAATGGATGAACGGATGCAGAACAGAAAAAACTCGAAAATAGCAAGAAATGATGGGGAGATTATAAATGAAAGAGAATTAAGCATATATAAATCAACAGTAAGTTCCAGAAATGATGTCAATGTTTGTCAGTGTAAGAGTCGCTCATTTCTTAATTTAGTATAAATATATAACAATGACACAATTAGTTTGAAATACCTATTTGTTTTTGACGTTTCTGAATTTTTGAGATGAGGATTTGTTATTTGTATTATTATTATTCATCGGACTACTACTTTCATCCTGGGTATGATTTTCACAACGTTTTGGTCGATATAACCTCCGACCATCTATAGGTGCATTCTGAGTTCGATAGAAACATTCCCGAGTTCAACAAGATACACCTGAAGAAGTGTTACAAGAACAAGTCGTCTTTGAGTAAATATGAGATAGGATAGCCGAGGATTCGAACCTGCGAAGCTAGGATTGGAATTGAGAATTCCGATCATAAGTTAAAATAAATAATGCAGAATGTTATTGAAAATGGAATCTAGAATTAACCATTGTTTAGTTCACATAAAATAGTTAGATATCTGTTTATTGAAAAAGGAATGTGATAATGCAATTTTGTTTCTGTTAATGAAATGAAATTAAAATAAGGAATTTAAAAACGAGTAATGGAAAATGTTATACTTATTTGTAAAGTGGGTTAATCAAAAATTAGGTCAGAGAAATCGGCTTTGTAAAAACATGTGAGAAACAATGCAGTCTTAGAGACGGAAGCATATCGGGCCACGAGTCTGATATGCACGTGTTTGGTCACACAATGACGTTATGAGTTCTCAATATAGAGAGCTTTAGGTCAGTAAGTCAGAGTCAGAGAGAGTCAGAGGCCGGGAGAGGGTTGGACAGACAGAGCTGACATACGCCTTGGGAAACGAACGTTAGAAGAAGGAAATCATGTAGAGACTTTGAATTCCTTGATGCAAAGCCATTGACCGGTCGAATTGAATAAACGAACACTTCATAATTTTGTATTTGCGTTTTCGTGTTATGTTAGTCAACAGAAAGGAATTGTGAATTTGTATTATAAGACTTGTGTTCCACTCATCTGTATTTATAAGACTGTGTATAAACTCATCTAAGAATGTGTCTCTATCATCTTAAGAATGCGTCTCCCCCTCAGCTATTATAAATAATGAATGTTCCTTCATTATGATAAAAGACTGAAATCCTCATCTAAAAATTGGTAAAGAAATATGTGTCAATGTTATAGAAACACTCCCACTCCAGAACTGTCAAAAAGTATAAATGTCAAACAATATCTCTGTTTATCTATCTATAAATCTCCCTCTCATTAAATTACATGTTCGGGCTCTGTATTAAAATGTACCCTGTCCCTTTATATATAAGATGTCTCTATCTCATAATATGAACACTCAAGAACACCTAATAATATATAACAGAAGGTCGGAGGTTATATCGACCGAAAATCACACCCAAGATGAGAACAGTAGCCCGATGAATAATAATACTATTTGTTTTTGCTATAAATTTCTCTATGAAAACATATTGAGCCTTTTATATGTACAAAGGCTGTCATCTTAATTTAGTTTAAAATTCATTTTCGAGTGAAACAAATAAACACATAAATAAATTTAAATGAGAGACTTACTAGTTTTGTTCAAGACTTACTAGTTTTGTTCAGATCGACAAACGTCTTCGGAAAAAGTGAAGATTTGAAATCCTATTGTTATGTACCAGAAGATCCACTTGCCCAATATTTAATAATATAAATTTATTAAGTCATTTTTTTTCCATGTTAAAATTGTTTAACTAAGGCGGTGGTATCTTTTTGAGCAGAACTGTTTGAAAATAAATGAACAGTTTTTAAATTATTATCACGTTATTTCTGTGAAAAGTTGTCAGATGGAAATAACTCTTAAGGAATATATTTTTTCTTTTGTAATTTGTTATTTAAAAACATATTTTTTGTTGTAAACTATATGATAGATTGTTTAGTTGCTAAGATGTATCCACATATTCTGCCAATCATACATATTTATACTTTTGTAAAAAAGAAAACATGTTTTTTTGAATATCTTATTGTTTTATTATCGTTTTTTTTTTTCTGAAAACAAAACATTTTTTTTTCTGGATGGTTGTTGGGTTGGAAAGGCAAAGAACAAGAGAAATCTCATGCAAGTCTTTTTTTTTTCATGTAAGCAGTAAATAAAAAGATACGAAACAATGGATGAACAGATGCAGAACAGAAAAAAATACACTCGAAAATAGCAAAAAAATGGATAATGATGAGATGAAAGATAAAAACGAAAAGAGAAATATAAAGAATGGATCAATGAAAAGCATGGCAGATTAAATAAAATGCTATTTTAAACATAAGTGTGAGAGACTGACGAAAATAATATGTAGATAATAAGCCCGACAGACTAACGAAAATGCTATTTCGAATTTAAGCATGACAGACTTACAACATATGGTTTAAAATAAAAGCATTACAAACTCAAGGAATTTTATGACAGTAATGTGAAGCCAAGGTTACGACTAGGGAAGGACAACACGGAATACAGATTAGGGGAAGGAATATATATTAACCAAAAAGGTCACAAGGATAGGATAAAGGGTGAGTGGTGTATAATATGGGTGTCATACGCACTACTTACTACTAGTACTCCTGCTGATTCTACAGTATTACGATAGTATCCCCTGAGAGGTTTAATACGGGAAGAGTCGATGGTGCAGGTTAATTTCGACCTCATGACAGACAGAAATAAGCATAACAGATCGATAAAATGCAGTAAGCATAACAGACCAGAAAAAGTACTATTTCAGATTGAAGCATCAGAGATCGACGAACATGCAATTTCACACTTAAGTGTGACAGACTGACGAGTATACTATTTCAAGCATAAGCATAACTGACCAATAAAATGCTATTTTAAATAAAATAAATTAAATTAAATTGACAGACCCAAGAAAAGATATAAGCATAACAGACCAATAAAATTGTACTTTAAACGTAAGCCTGACAGATAACAAAAATGCTATTTCAAACTTAAGCATGAGACATCGACAAAAATATTTCAAGCTTAAGTGTAACAGACACACCAAAATGATATCTGAAACAAAAGCATGATTGACCCTCTAAAAATAGTATATCAAACTTAAGTATGAAAAAATGATAATAGAAAAATGATAATCTCTAATATAGAAAAGAAACTTTGTGTGTGTGAGTTCGTGCTGGGTCGATTTTTATGAAATTTTACAGAAAGGTACTTTATGTGCCTGACAGTGTTCTTAAATAGGTTTTGTATTTGACCAACGTTAACACCTTACACGGTCTTACATCAGAAGTGCATTTGAGAAGTTTTATTACTGCACAAGCCAAAAGGCCCAACATAGAAAATCAGCAGTAGGTTCTTTGATATGACAGGGGCGCGTTAAAAATTGTTTCTGTTTAAAGCACAACTGCACCATGATACTTGACTTTTTCATTTTAAAGTTAAATGTAAGCCATTATCATCGCAAAAGCATTAAGGCCAGGCATATGAAATCAACAGTAAGTTCTTTGGTGTGACAAGGGCTCGATCGGAATGAACGTCTCTGCAAAATTGAAGAATGATACTTTACTTTCGCATTTTAAACTTTAATTCAAGCCATTACTTAAAAAATAATTTTACAAAATCAACAATAGGTTCTCTGCAATGCAATGTAAACTACAATGTATTGTGAACTAAGCCACTATGGGGAGGCATGTGGAGCTTCCTCCTGGTGCACCACAATGGGTTCCCAACTAGAGCAGGCAATTTTTTTTTTTACAAAGGGGTTACCACTTATCAAGGCCCGGAGGCCACTCGAGGATAAGGGTTAAGGGGTATATATAAGTAGTGGAAATTTTGTAAATTGGATTACAAGAACTTGTTTATGTTGGCCTTGAAGACAATCAAATTTTAGTCAGCTGGAAAGCAGGCAAACGGAAGAGAGTTCCACAGGTGTGCAGTTCTAAGAAAGAAGCTTTGTTTATGAAATCAACATTTAGGTTTAGGCACAGATAAAGAGTGTAGGAAATTATTGATAATGGTTTTGGCTAGACGAGTGTTTTTCGTGAAAGTGTGACGAAGGGGGACCACAGATTGGAGCTCAGACGAGCACTTGCCCTGAAAATAACGATAAAGTAGAGACAGCTTCACAACATCTCTTCTGTGGAAAAGAGGTTGCAGGGAAGAGAAAAGGACATCCCCCACTAAGCTACGAAGTCTATTAATTGATTTGAATGCAAATTGGGCAATTTTACTAATTTCGATGACAATACAAAATATTGGGAGCGTGAAACATTCGTTGATCATTTGATTCCAGACAACGTCGGGTCTCTCTGCTAGTTCACACATAAGCATGACAAACAAACAAAAATGCTATTTCAAATTTAAGCATTAGAAAGCAACAAAATTACTATTTCAAACTTGATACATAATAGACCAATAAAAATTATATTTAAAACGTAAGTATGACAGGCACATGACAATGCTATTTACTAAGTATGACACACTAAAAATATGCTATTTTAAATTTTGGTGTTATAGACTAACAGCTATGTGATTTCTAACCTAAGCTAGACTGACGAAAATACTATTTTAGACTTAACTATTTCAGATAAGCAAAAATGGCATTTCAAAATTAAGCATAACGAAATGGCCAAAATGCGATTTCAGTCTTAATCATAACAATTTAAAAGAAATATTCTATTGTATACTTAAGCATAACGGATAAATGCAAATGTTACTTAAACTTAAGCATGACACACCAACAGCAAATTACATATGATAGAGTAAATGCAAATGTTATTTTATACTTAAGCAAGACACACCGAATGATAGACTAAGCTTCTCAAAAACAAATATACAGAAGATGCTGTCTAGGCTGCTGCAAGGAAAGTAGGCGCCCTTTGCCAGGATAGAAAACTTCTCACACTGACCAGTATTGTATATCTATACAAAGCCATCATTCGCCCATGCATGAAGTATCGTTGTCACATCTGAGCTGATGCACTAATCACTAGCCTCTCCATCTTAGGGTCCAAAAAGAACTTCTAATCCAATAGGTCCCACACGATTGAACAAACTCCAATCTTGTTCCATTTCTGCAATGTAGGATCTCTGTGCTTATTGGAACCCCCGACTTATCAGAAGGATGCCTATGTTTTCATTGGCGTCCATGCGTCTGGATGATTCCCAGATAACCGCTCGTTAGTTTTTCCTGAAATGTTGCTACAAATTGCATTTCATTAAATAGATGTGCATAGTAAAAAAAATGTTTGCGAAAATTCCCGTTGTGACCTTAGGGACTCAAAAGAAGTAAAAAATTCCCAAAAATGGCCAAAAATGACACGTTTTTGCCCCATAACTTTTGATTCATTCGTTAGATTTTTTTTTAAACTTGGCCAAAATGTGGATCTTATTGTTCTTAATACAAATCCAGTATGAGTAACCCTAGCAAAATTTTGGTTCGCGTCCCCGGGAACTTTCAGTGTTAGAAACGACCCTTTTTTTTTGTGGTTCTTTTTTCATATTCCTCAATAAAAACTTTATATATCTGGCTATGTAGTGGTTTTTCACGGTGCTCAACTCAAATATACATGTCTTAAGGCCTGAAACTTTCGAGTTATCCATTTACACTCGAATTCGACATCCCAGGGGCTCAGAACAGATCAAAAATGCCCAAAAATGGCTCCAAATAACACTTTTTGCCCCACAGCGTTTGATCTATCCATTAGATTTTCCTGAAACCTGGCCAAAATGTGGAGGCCATTGTTCTTAATATAAATTCAGTATGGAAAAATTCTGGTTCGCATCACTCTGGGACTTTTAAGGCTAAAAACATGCCTTTTTGGAACTCTTTTTTCATATTATTCAAAAACTTGATATGTCTGTCTATATAGTGGTGCTGAATTCAAATATACATGTCTTAAGGTGTGAAACTGCATGATTTGTCCATTTTCACTAGAATTCCGCATTCTCAGGAGTTCAAAAGAGGTCACAAATGCCCCACAATTGCTAAAAATTACACCTTTTAACCCATAACTTTTGCCCTATCCATTAGATTTTTCTGAAACTTGATGAAAATGTGAAGGCAACGTTGGCCATTCACACTTCTCACATTCATCATTTCTTCACTATTTTTTTGGTGTCATCTTACATACAGCACCAAAGGGGAACCATGCATGCGTGGCTTGTTTTACAAGTACTTTAATAGAATGTACTTCAATGAATTTGCTGCACTTGTGCCCCAACGATGTAAAAATGACCCAACCAACCCAAAATCATCAAGATTCCACCCATTCATTAAAAGGGCCTCCAAATGCTGAAAGAGTTTTAAATCTAATAACTTCTTTCCTCAAACTACAAGCCTTTGGAATTCTCTCCTTGCTGCCTGTGTCCCTTACTGTATCAACATTTAAATATAATGTGAATAGATATCTTGTTGCACAACTCCCCACTTAGGATGCCCCTTTTAAGTATGGCGCCTAACTCACAGTATTTATCTTTTCTCCAAGAGGTTAGACACAAAGACAAGTGTGGGTTAAATGAGGTCGGTTTTGTTTATTTGAACTTGGCACACCCAGGTTTTCAGTTTGTATCGTTAACTAGTTAGTCAGTGTCATCCCCATGGCAATTAACTCACAGTAATTACTTATGCATCAGTGGTAATGTGTCTTTTTAGAGATGAATCTAAGTAAAAAAAAAAAAAAAAGACTTTCGATACATCTAAAACGAAAAAAATACACCCATTTAGTTTATTGTAAGCAATGATATTTCAAAGGATATTGTGACAGACCTACTGACGGACACATCTAAACAGAAAAAAATAATGTTATGCATAAATAAGGAGGAAAACAGGAAATTTCATAAAAGAAGTTGTTTGAAAGAACAAAGGAATGCAACAATAAAATGTAATTAACATAAAAGAGTAATGCATAAAAACCGTGCGAGAATATAAAAGATGACTAAAGGTGTGA
Source organism: Euprymna scolopes (assembly GCF_053919585.1). Taxonomy (NCBI): domain Eukaryota; kingdom Metazoa; phylum Mollusca; class Cephalopoda; order Sepiida; family Sepiolidae; genus Euprymna; species Euprymna scolopes. The sequence goes on along the minus strand of NC_136494.1, from coordinate 83,340,699 downwards.
GTTCAAAGCCACAAACAAGTTTGCCTTGTAATCAATGACTAGCTCTGTGATATTCGACGCCTGAATTCTTTCTCTTATATTTCTCCTTCAGTGAATATACAACATTTGGATTGTGATGCATCCATTCTTATGGAACCATCAAATGCTGAAAGCACATCAGTTTATGTATAATGTAACCATCCTTCACTTCTAGCAATGTTTATCCATAATGATGAGTGGTTTGTCTATTTTATGACATATCAACCCTTTCAGGATTATGTAATATCAGAACAAGTGCTCCTCAGGAAAAAGTGTCGAAAAATTTGCAGTCATTATGTAGTTATGACATAATCCATTCCGACTACAAATTGGACGGTTTGTCAGTCATGCTTAAGTCCGAAATGCTATTTTTCTTTGTCTGTCAGGCTTATGTCTGTAATACTATTTTTCTTGGTCTGTCCTGCTTAAATTTGAAATACAATTTCCCCTGGTCAGTTATGGTTTTGTCTCAAATACCATTTCTGTTATGCTTAAGTTTGAAATATCATTTTCGTTAGTGCGTCATGCTTAATTTTAAATAGTATAGCAAGTTCAGTTCACAAGGGAAGGCCAAGAAAAACATGGAAGGAAGTTGATAAGAATGGACCTGAGAGAAAAGCGATAAAGACCTGGCCAGAGATAGATGAGTTTAGAAATCAATGTCTGAAACTGTCAAAGACAGACCAGTATGTAAAAAGGATGTTAAACCGATAATGATGAGACAGGCAAGAAAGTGTAAAGGGATGATTCATGAGAAGTCGTCACCAATACAATGATAATGAATAAGAATTTAACAAGGCAACGGCTTTTAGAATATGTCTTTCCAATGAACCTATTTCTAGTTAGATTTTTATTTACACCTTTGTCTATAAAATCAATTTATAACAATTTCTTCCATGTTTTCGTTGGTCTTTCCCAGCCAACTGATCCTGCTACATCAACTGTTCTATATCTACCAAGCCAAGCACGTTGAACGAAGTTACATGTTCTGTATACAGATCCTTATACTTTCCAGACTTAATCGTTCTCTAAGTGTCATCAGATCCAAGCCTGTTTTTCTAACTTGCATTACATACCTATCATATCGTTCTCACATTATTTCTCTCTATGTAACGGATGTCCTTAACTCTCACTGGCTAAGTTTCACTTTCATAGGTCATCATACTGTATAAGTATACCTCAGATCTTCCCTTCGTTGAGAGTGATTACGCTATGCAGATTAATAATGGGAATAGTATATTATTAGAACATAAATAACGTTCATATTGAATTTTAATTCAATTTAAAAACAAATGTTCCTAAGTGTTTATAAATTACTGGCAAATTATTTAAAAAAATGTTCTCTTTATTTTTTCACACGCTCCAAACAAGAAAATTTATTTCAATCCCTGCAAAGTGATAAACGATTAAGAAATTGGCAAGAAGAACTGTAATGAGGTGATTAAGTCGTTCAAAATAAGTAAATTAAATGTTCCAAATTTATTCTCCTTTTAATCCTGAAATGTGGAAAATAAAAATATCCAGTAATATATTTTAGGATTTCAACCGAAATAGTCAAAATCTAATCTTATTATATCAAGAAAAGTCTTATTTTTTCTATATTGTATGTCTTTGCGCTTCTTAGCGTTTTTGGTAAGAGATTGACCCGTCTGTTTTCGATTCTTAACAAATTGGAAAACAGTGGTCAGTCTGTTATTTATAATTGAATGGGAGGGTCGTACTAACCGTATTTTTTCGTTTTTTACCCCTCTCTTTGTTTTATCCAATGAAATATTTGTTTAGATACATGTTTATCAACAATAACATTCCCAATCAATTTGAGGACATCTTTATCAGGGTGGCTCAAAGTGTAAACATGGCATTAATGTGACTGAAATGATTCTGGTTTTGTTTTTATAAGTTAGATACAAGGTCGGGTTTCAATATAAAGGGAATGCATCTGCTCCAAGAGGAATCTGGATAGGAATAAAAATAAAAATTACTCAAATCTGATTAAAGACAAAATGACTGAATTGTAGCACCAGACAAAAACAAAGGAATAAATCAGTTCTAAATCATCCATTACACGTGTTGTTGCTCACTAAGGAAAACACTGCCATGGATAGGGTTAGAAAAGGTAATTTGTATTGAAATAAAATAGAATATACGGATAGCAACAGTCGTAGCACATATGGTCAAGATGGAGTACTACGAAAGTGCACAGAGTTGGTACTTCACGGTTTATTTATATAGCTTAGAAGAGTTCATACCTTGCGCATGAGTGAGTCCTTACAACCCCCCTCCCCTCCCAAGCATTTTTGGACTGCAAAATACTTCTTAATATCTTTTCAACTTTGGGTCGATAGCCAGTGAGTCGGTAAATTTTCTCTCCCCGTCTATCGCTGTTCCTGAATTGGTTGGGGTGTGTTGAGATCGAATTTCTAAAAAATGGTGTCGATCGGCTCCCCTTCAACAGATAGTGTATCACTAGTATCATCTGAGTGATGCTTTTTGACTAGTTTTGCTGGCGTTTATGGACGTCTTCCATTGTGTATAAAATAAATCATATCGCCAATCCTTTTGCTGAGTGTAAACAATTAAAAAAAAAAAATGTTTCTAAAACTGTTCAATACTTTCTCTCCAGGGTTAAAACGTATTTTGTGTAAGAACGTGGTCTTATGCAATTTTGCTTGTTTCAGAAGTAGTTTATCAAAAACTGATCTCACCTTCTGTGCGAACATGCTTTCAGCGTGGCTAATCTGTTTCGATGATAGATATTTATTGTAATTTAACAGGATGATATCCCATCTTAATAATCTGTTGGTAGTGTATGCTGGTAATCCTTCTTTTGATCTGAAAATCGTAATTAAAGCCTTGTGGTCTGTTTACAGCATGAAAGTTTAGTCATGCAATTAATTATGCATTATGCAATTTTGATATAGTGAAAATGATACCCGAAGTCTCTTTTTCAATTTTCGAATACTGTCTCCTGGTTAAAAACAGTATTCTTGAAGCATGTACGACTGGCTTTTTCGCATTGTTGGGTATTTTGTGGGTATACATGCTCCAATGCTGTATGAACTTGTATCGTTCGTTAGGATTATATTCAACTTTAGAGCGTAGTGTGTCAGAAAAAGGTCTGACGTTAAAGTCCCTTTAAATTCTTGGAATACCATCTGGCATTCGAGAGTCCAGTTTCAGACTTTTCTTTCTTTAATAATCTATTGATTAGGGCACATAAGTCGTGCATATACTTGATGAAAACCTGGTAGTAGTTTGTGTTAGAAATTTTCTTGAATTAGTTATTTCTCACTTTCTTTTTTGTCTATAGAAAAAACAACTTTTTGTCGCAAAACACCCTTCCATTTTTTCGGACGAAAGCAATTAAAAACCAAAAAGTTATTGGATTCAAAAACAAATTATATTCAAAATTATAATTACAAATACAATAAAGAGTAACATTTATGTCAGTTTGAAGTGTAGTAGTTTCCAAAACGATTGTTCTAGAGAATATTCTTTTTTATTGTAGAGAATTAGGTTGCAGCGGTGAGAAGTGTTTTTATTCCTTTCAGTAATTTTTTTTGTGCTCTTCTCGTCGAAGGTTCTTTTTTTTTTAGTGTTTATGTATAGCCTCTCCGAGTAATAGAGGGTAATTTGCATAAAGTCACTAATGCCATAAAAGTCGTAAGAATATTTCCAACATTTGCCAATCCTAGAAACCTTGAAAAACGTAAACATCGGCAGTAAGCGGCATGTTTCTAATTACTGTAGCTTTCTTGGGATCTAGTCATCTTCCATTTTCATAAATAACATGGCCAAGATATCTCATCTTTTTTATGAAACAATCACACTTTAATTCCTTGACTTTAAATTTGTATTCTTGGATTCTTTCGAAAACCTTATGAATGTTTCCGATGTTGTTCTGAGGAATTGCTGGTTACCCTTATATTGTCCAAGTAGGCTGTTGTGAAGTTGAAATCGGTGAGCATGATTTCTTGAAAATTGATGGCGTTACTTACGGAATTATGTATTTATACACAGAAACCTTCAGCTTTCGCCTAACTCGAGCCAACTCGCGAGAATATTTTCCCAACGTTGTGTTTCGGAAATACCTCCTCCGGATATATACACATACAGAGAGCAACGGTCGTAGCATGTTCCGCTAAGATGGTGTACTACGAAAGTACACAAGCTACCATGAGATTCGATACTTCTCGGTCTCTTTATACAGTTCGAAAGAGTTCATATTTTGTCCATGGGTGAACATGTTTTATTCATTTACAAATTAATCGAAATATAGGGATTCCTGGTATGCTCTTAAAGACTGATAGATAAGAAAACCCGATGGTATATTTAAAGTGCGTGTATTTACAGAAGTACGGACTAATATATTACAGTAAGATTGCTTCGAGCCTGTTTTATAATTTCTCCTCTACATAATATTTGGAAGCGTGCATTTAGTCGTGAATAGAATAGATCCCACCATTCCATAACCGTCGTATATTAACAAAACTTGATTAGAATAAATTGTTACATGATAAGGGCTGTCCCCTTTTCATGTAAGTATAAAAATAGAGGGATTTAGTTAAAATGAAAATGAAATAGCATAGACGAAATTCGAACCTCCTAATTTAGGTTTAGAAATAGATTACGAGAGAGAATTAGCAAATGGAATGTGAAAACAAACCATTGTTTAGCTTAGAGATAAAATAGTTTCAAGAAAAGAATGTGCGTTGTCAATTCTGTTATGAAAATTCAGTTGAGGAATGCAACTATAGGATAATTTAATAAACATGTTATTAACATATTGGAAATATAGGTTACTGGGAATATAGGTTAAAATTCCTTTTGTAAACAGGAAAAAGCTTTTGACACGCATTTCCAGAATACGTGAAAGAAGACACATGTTTTAACATGTGTATGACGTCATGGAAAACGGGAAGTTCTCGATATAGTTAGAAACTTTAGAGAACTGGGGGAGACGGAGAGAGTGTCTGAAGACGACAGTCTGGGTCCAGACATGGGAGTCGAACGTCTAGAAGCGAGACGGTAACTTTTGAAACATTAGAATGTGAAACTTTGAATTCCTGAAAGCAAAGCCATCGGCCGGTCCATGGAAATAAACCCATCATGTGTTTTTTATAAACGTCGTCTTTGTGTTGTAATTCTACCAAAAGGTAAAGTGGAAATTGTCATTATATGTCTTCTATATCATGTGGTTTAAAATGTCTTTACATACACAATGTCTCAACACTGTTTCCTCACTCAAAGAGCTTCTTCTACACTTCTAAGTATGAACGTTTTATAAATATGAATCTCTTTATAACACGAACAATCTCTCTTACAACATCTCTCTCTCTCTCTCTAAGACTAATAAGACTCTCCTTTATTAAACTCTCTCTTAACAACGAACAATAATAATAACAAACAACAATAATAATAATAATAATGAACTATATAATAAAATGAACACGAATTTCGGATGTAGCAGAAAATAAATATTAGATCTTAGATCTTTAAAGCAGCACAGACGAGTGTAGTTTATATATTTCATGAGAAGCAGATTATTTTTATATCTATTTTTATGTGTTCCGGTTGCGACGTGTTACATAATGAAAGCGTTATCGTTTAGCACAAACGAAATGTTTTCCAAGGTTCAAACGGGAGAAAAAAAAGAAGATATAAAAACTTAGATAATCAATCTCGAGCATTGAATTTCAGATAAGCAAACAGCAAACACAACACACCGAGGAAACAACAATAACATTAGGGATTATATTATAAAAAAAAACAGGATGTCTATTAACTGGGGGCGTGGACGAGGTGTAAGGTTTAAGCCATTTTAGTTTCAGAAGCGAAGAGAAGATAAATGTTGTTCCAAACAAAATGACAATATTAATCCAAAGAAGCTTTGAATTATAAAAACTTGCAGACAAAGAACAGTGTTTCTGGTAATCCAAGAAGTCCTGAGATGAAAAGCAAAGTTTCTTCTAGCATGAAGACGAAAAAGTATGAGCCGGAATTCTAAAATATCCAGTATGTTTTAGAGAGTGATTCCGGTTTCAGATTTGTTGATAGTAGAGCGTCATTCCATTTGATTGGTCAATTCCTATCACTCCCTGTCTATAACTTAGAACCTTCCAATTTTTTGTAACCATGCCCTCATAATTGTGTCAAAAATATTGCAACATAAAACAATACAAAACAAACAAGATAATATTGGGAAAATAAATAAAATTTGTTTGAGGATAATTATATTTTATTTTTTTGAAAGGATGTGGGCCGTAAAGATGCAAACAAGATATTAAACTCTCACTTACCGTAGTTTGTCCTTAGTCTCCATATTCTAGTCTATGAGTAATGTATCTGACAAAGGGGGAAGAATTGTTGTTTTTTGGATCAGAATTTATGTAACACTTATCGCTTGCTAGATTTTTTTATCTTAAAGTATTTTTCTTAACCCTTTACATCAAGTGGCTTCATGCTTTGTTTGGAGCAATTTTCATAAAGAAAACTAGAGCCACAGGAAGCAAGCAAGATGTTTTTGAGAAGAATAGGACAAAATTTATGCGAAAAAAAAAGTAGTAGGCAGGCAGACTCGAACCTGTACCGTGAAGGAAAAAAAAAAGAAAGTGAAAAAAATGTGACGTTTTTTCCGTTGCGGCCATCACCAAACCGGAAGTGGCGAAGGTTTAAATTAAGGCGAGTCAATCGAAAAAAGGGGGATGACTTTCGAAAATATCGACGAAAAAAACGACCCCTCCCTGTAGAAAAGTGTCCAGTTGAGGATGAAGTAATGAATGGTTTTAGCCAATTTTTCGATATTTGTCGTCCAAAGGGTCAAGCCTCAAAACAATACCAATCTCGTGAAAATCCGTCACCTCTGTAGAAATTTTTAGACATACATACATACATACATTTAAACAGAGAGCGATTTCAATCAAAAAGTTAACTTGCTAAGTGAATACACAGGTGCAGAAATAAAGGTTGGCTAAAGGCCCGTTCAGCTTTCTGATGATTCTAGGGAAACCAAGCTCCCCCCAAAAAAAAGGGGGAACTCTCAAATGAATAGCAATTGTCTGATCAGACGGGTTTTCCCACATTGATCAAAGCAGATGGCTTTCAAGACGTCTTGGCATGGAAGGCCGCTGAGCGCTTTACGTTCGATTAGTTTCGGTTTTATATGAAAAAGCTGAACAAACACGCGACAGAACGGAATAGCATGAATTTTGTAAAAGTCACTCAAATAAAAGATATAGACGATTTCCGTTTGCAAATCGTAGATATTATAATCTTGGGAGTATATAAAAAGTTCTAAAATTTAGTAACCCCCCCCCCGAGGACCCCTGTGAAAAAAGCCTTTGCTGGACATACAAAAACATGCGCGGCCATTTTGCCTTTTATATATATACTAGCGGGGGGTACCCGGCGTTGCCCGGGTGTTTGGAAGTGTGTGTGGTTTTTGGGTAAATCAAAACTCCGGGAGGGGGGGGGCGGTAAAATAAAAGTAAATTTTTGGTAGGTTAGTATGAGGATCGAACCCGAACCCTTGAGGCAAAGTTGGAAATTAAAGTGTGAAAAAAAAAATCGTGTGACGTTAACCAGTGGGCCACCACGACAAACTAACGATGTCACGTTTGAATCTGAGTAATAAAAACAGAATTGACACGTCGCCGCCGTAAAACTTAACTCTACTAATGAGGTCATAGAAGTAGTGGACTAAACTTTTGCTCTGCTTCTATGTGACCTCATTTTCACTGAGGTCACATAATAGAAGGAGCGGATTTTACTTTTGCTGCTGGGCAACTTTTGGGTTTGTTTACCCAACTTTGACTGTTTTTTTCACCAAGATGTTGGGGAGGGGGAAACCAGCTCCCCATTTTCCAAATTGAATAGTAATTGTCTGATATAAGGAGTTTGGCCCCACATTGATCAAAGCTGATTGCTTCTGAACGTTTCCCAGTGCGATTGCCGATGCTGCCTTAGCTTTGAATTAGTTTCGCTTTTTATACGAAAAAGCTGAACGAACACAAGACGGGCTGAAATAGCAATAATTTTGTAAAAATCGACGTAAATAAATCTAAAGGCGACTCTCATTTCCAAACTGTAGATATTATGATATAGGGGGTATATAAACAGTTTTAAGCGATAGTAACACCCCCGGGAGCGTGTGCGAAAGAAGCCTTTGCGAGACATACACGAAATGGTCACTCACATTTTGCCTTTTATATATATAGATAGAAGATGGAAAGATTCAAGTTTACTTTTCTTTTACAGATATAACATAAAGAGAATGAAGATCTATTTGCGAATATGTTTTCTTGAATTTTGGCTTTGTCTTATTTGAAAATCCGCAGTTGACATAATTTGGATTTTGAAACGACAATTCTTTGTAGCAAAACGATGTCTTTCTGAAGAAATTCCTTAACTCTTGATTCATTCTTCAACGCCTGAATATATAGGCAAAAACGGAAGATCTGTTGATTACTTGTCACAGGGAAGCCATGTGACATCCGTCATGTAGATCTTCCGATGGTGACTTTTGTGGGTGAAAGTTGTCTCTATTTTGGAAACCTGTTAATCCAAGATTGAAGAATGTTCTTTTGCGATGCCAAATGTTCTCAGTTTCCTTCTTTTCAAACTTGATCTAAAGAAATCTGGAAGTATTTTAGGACAGACTGAGCCGTGTTAATTTAAAACTGGGAAATACGTAATTATATTGGTCAGCACGTTGCTGGTCATTTGATACTTTGTCAAGGATGGGAATTTCTATTTCCTAAAAGAGGGTAAGCTTAATTATAGGTTGGGCTAGGGCGGGACTTCTATTTCTACAATGGAAAATTTAATTATGGGATTGATCTATAGAAATTCTATTTCAGCAAAGTGATCAATATTTGACAAATAATTTTGTGTTTTTCAGTAGGTAAATCTGGAGAGCAATATTTCAGTTACAATACAGCATGGAGCAGCTACGAAAACGTTGATGGAAAACGGATACTCTTGAAAGAGGCCATCTTAATCACAGCTCATGGTGAGTATTACGTTTTTATAAAGATTACCATATATGCAACGCTCCAACTGAAGTACATATTCCCCAAAAGACTCGTAATAGAGATACCTTTGCACCTTTAATAAAAACTAAGTGTTGCATATTACTTGGCTATTTTCTACATGGTCACAGAAAAATGACCAGAAAATATGCTCTCCAGTGTTCATATATTCATATGAAATCATGTCTCGATTATTAAAGTTAAAATAGATTTAATAAAAAGAAAGAAAACATTTTCAACCTGAAAGTTTAAACATAGAATAAAAACATATTATCTGATATAAGAAAAAAGAAAGGAAAACTGTTAGACAGTGCGAGCTGTCTGACTTGCTATTTTCCTTTTCCCTTTCTGTAAAAACTCAAAATAGTTTTGTCTGGTATGTATTTTACTTGCATTATGGGAGATAAATACATTTATTAATATATGCAATAAGCATAAGAGTTTGATTTCCAGAACAGGGCATTGAATGGTGTGATGTATAGACATATTGAACCCATTGCTGTGGGTTAAATCGTTTGAAAAAAAAAAGAACGCTTGTAGACACCACGTGATAAACTAAGATCTCTGAGTATAATGTTGTTACAACTTTGTTATATGCTTGTGAGACATACAGAGCTCATATTTATCTGATAAAGTGTTTCCGTCAGAATTACCTTCTATAATATTGGCATCCTTTCGTCTAGATAGACGATGGAGAATTGCGCCTGAAGGTTGCTGTGGCAGATTCTGTTGCACTTCCTGCACAGATATCCTCTGTCATGCTCTGCCGATGCTGCTGCTGATGCTGCCCTTTTGTGCCTGCCTTTATTCTCCTCCCACTGTTCATGTCTTCTCTCCTCGCTCAGCCGGACACACTTCTTGACTTTGATCCATCCAGGAGTCACGGTCTGCAGCATAGGATTCAAGGTAAACAGGGTTGATGTTGCCAGATTTTAAGTCCCTTTTTCACACATCCTAAAATCTTAGGAGTGGTCTATCGGTCGGTTTGCTGCCGGCTGAGAGCTCGCCATATAGGATGCCTTTGGGGATTCAGCCATCCTGCATGCGAACGACGTGCGCTAGCCAGCGCAGACGTTTCTGGAAGAGGAGGGCAAACATGCTTGGAAGATTTGCTTTGGCAAAAACGTCTTTGTTCGGAATACGGTCCTGCCATGTAATGCCTAATATCTTTCTTAGATTGTGCAGATGGAAAGCATTTAGTTTGCGTTCTTGATGCTTATAGAGGTCAATGTCTCACTGCAGTAGAGTCAGATGCTGAGGACACAGGCTTGATATACCTCATCTTTTTGTTTATAGTGAGCATGTTGTTACTCCATGCTCTCTTTATCAGGCAAATGTCTTGCAGGGGAAGAAACAGATAGAAGCCACTTGCTTAACATACGTTAAGAATGCCTACTGGAGAGAACTTGAATTCCTACTAGACACTATTTTCGAGTGTTCAAGGTCTCTGTAAAGGGGTTTGTCAGGAAAACCTGGCATGAGGATAATTTTTTTACAAGTAAACCCTGACTAAATATTTAAAATCACAGCACAAATAAGATCTCTTTGGTATGGTCAACCCACACTGGCTTAAACGAGGAATGATGCACATTCACCAACTGATTTTACCTCAAGTAACAGCGCGAAACTGGATACTCCACCAGACTAGATGTATTCATGTCCTGGAATCTGGTAAGATCAAAAAAGATGTAACGTAGTTAATTGGTCAACAAGTGAGAGGAAAATACTATTATACTATAAGATATACTATAACATTTAAAAAATGCAGACAAGAAAATTATGTTAAGATTTTGAATAGTAAGGAAGAAATTTAATGGAATATTTGATTATATACGTGTCTCATATAGAGGTCAAGTGTTAGAACTTAATTTCTAAGAACTTTAACTGAAGTAAAATGAAACACAGAACTGTTAGAGTAAGTTGTTCTTTCAAGTATTGATTCTGGTATGATTAAACGCGACATGTGTTGGTCTGGTTTTCTCGTTCGTCTTCCTGATAGCAGATTACTCAAGCAGGTGATTTACGAGGAACTAATTGGTAATACCTGCTCACAGCATAACCCATGTAAGTGGTTCAAAGATTGTCCCAAAGACAAGTTGAAGTGCTTCTATATTGATGTAAGATGGAAAGGATAACTATAGATAAAGCAAGATGGAAGAAAGCGATTTATCAAGTTTATTGAAAAGAATAGAACAGAACACTAGCAGTTGAAAAGAGGTAAAATAAGAAACAGCTTAGAATTTGTTACCAAGTCACTTGCCGATTTGGTGAACCACCTATGACCTTCACCTTCACTGAGGTGCACGACTTATATGACCTTCACCGAGGTGCGCGACTTGACACACACACAAAAAAAACTTCTTCTTAATCAACTGCTAACGCACGCGTCACTGTAACGTCCAATTACAACAACAACAACCTTCTCACTCGACCTGCCTTTTATACCACTCTCTCAATCCCTCCTCTTGTGCATGTGCCCGGAGATTCCTGACAACCTCGAGACTTCCGCTTATAAAAACCCAAGTTTTATTGTCGCGCATGCCTACACAAGGCACAAACACATGGGCGTTTGTTTTGTTGGTAAGTACTACACCACCAACAAGTGCATGTGCAGCAGCATCCAGCATAAGCAGCAGGTGGCTTCAATTGTAGCATCCAACCAGATTATCAGACGACCTGCTATTTCTGTGTTCTGGTCCATAAAAATTTAGCAGGCCTAGTAAGCCATATCTGTGTTCTCACATGGAGGATTTACACTAGTATCGCATCGATATGCAGAAAGTGGCCATATTCGAAATCAAATTGACAACTTCTATACATATAAAGTTACGTCAGAATTTAAACAAATGTTTTTTGTTTGTAGTGAAACTGAGCACTTGGTTTTTAGAAGGAAAATAGAGCAGTAATAAAAAATTAAAAAAAAAATAATAATCTGATACCCTCTTCATCACAGAAAAATTGCAGAAGCACCTACATCAGTTGTAATTACAGAAAATGGACATGGAAGATCTGAAAGGATAGAAAAATCGAGGAGAGATATCACGATCTGCACCTTAACAGGAAGTTTAAGAAAACTATTAGAATTCTGAGAAAGTTTATTGCACTCAAATTTCAGAGAAAGCCACCAGGTGTAATCAGTAGGACTCAATGGTAAATGACTGGTGCAATAATACAGAGTGAATTTCAACTCTGACCGAAAGAGGCACAGTACTAAAAATCTGAGGTGACTCACTGTCACTTAAATTCCATGGTAGATTTATAGAAAGTGCATGACTATTAATTGCTTTAAAATATTTTACACATTTCTCATTGTTATGGATTGGGGTGTCGGCATATCATAACTGTTAATGCCTCACAAAAGATTAAACCTGAAGACAAATATGACTGTAGTGGAAAAAGTGAAAATACTCACGATTGATGTAGACATTTATTTACAAGAAGGTAATATAAAATCATAAAAATGACATCTATCGGTCTTAGTTCAATATTACTTGAGCTTTGAGTGTCACAACTACCAAGGAAAGAATTAATATTTCTCCATCTTCATTTACCAGGATTCAAAGTTATTCCTTTAAAGGCACCCGCTAGCGTCTGTCTCTTCTTGTTCTCATATCTCTATATGAGAATGCATGTCACAGGGTAAAAAAAACCCTGCCTGAAACAAAAAAGAAATTAGCTTCCCTTGATTATAGTTTGATCGTCCTAACTTCATTATTAACAAAAGCAGTCTATATAAAATTAAAATTTATTTTTATCTGTGATTAAAGATAGAATCAAAACTTGTATAGTGATTGAACTCATATTCGTTAAATTATGATCATTTTCTTTTTAATACGTTCCTTTTCTCACCACTTCTCGTCTTAATCTCTCCCTTTTCTGTCTAATACATTCAATGCACAAACTATTAACCAAGCAAGATTCGATTTTCGTTCAGTAAAACAAGTTATAATGAATTTACTGGTGTTCAAAATCGTAAAAGAAAAACGTAAGGAGGTGAGCAACGTTTTTATGACTGATTTCCATAGCAACTACGTCGCTTCAGCGACTACCGTTGCTACTAATTCACCGCCGTCGCGAAAAGAGACGTAACAAGTGAAACTGAAAGAATGAAAGGGAGATAATTGGGTGATTTTATTGAAAGCAGCTGAATGCCGTACATTGTTATTACATATGTGTATATCATGTTTATGGGAGTAAAAAAATAAGACTGAAATTAAACACAAAACAAGTGAATTTACTGGAAGCCTAGAAGAATCATGGATTACAATATAAAGATATTCTAGTAAAAAATATAATAAATTTATAACTTAAAATATTGCAGCATTAAGAATTGATTATATAATGTTAAATAAAAAAAAATTCTTAATACTGCAATAAATTCTATTTATGTTGGACATTCTAATTAGTAGTTTTTGCCTTGTTTGTTATAAAAATATTTTCCTTGTTTTTTTTATTACTTTTCTAACTATCTTTCTCTGAGAATCGAATATTTATAATGAACAATTGCATAAAATGATTAGCAATATTGTGCATATGTAAATATCTTGTGTACATTCAACTTTTAATCAAAATATATTTAAAGAATATCTTATTAGGAAACAATTTACTAAAATTAATGCATTTTTATTTCATTTTTTAAGGATTATTTTTTTTCCTTTTTTTCATGTTTTTTGTCGATTCTGAATATTTTTAATGGCAGAGTTAGGTAAGTAGGAATAAGATTTTATTTTACCTGATTCATCTCATGGTAAGTATGTGTTACGCGATCGTACGTGTTGTTGCTCTTTATCTTAATTTATACAAACAGAATCAGTAAGTGCCAGTAAGAAAAATATTGTGTAAATATTACACACACACACACACACACACACATTTGGTTTCCATAAACTCTTTATAATTAAAAATACGTTTATAGAAAACAGTTGATGAGATATCGTTAACAGATTTTTAATTTTTATCAACAGTAAAATTTTATATTATAGATATCTTATGATTACAAGGACATCTAAGTAAACCCTGAAGAGAAGGCATAAATTATATATATATATATATATATATATATATATATATATATATATGTGTGTATATATATCTGCAAAAGTACTTAAGCTTTTATTTTTGTTATTGTATGCATCTTTATATGCTAGCATATCACAGAATAGTTCTTAAAAGTAAAGTTTTAATAGTATTATTTGTTTATTTATTAACTTATATACATATATATATAGTATATTTGTTATGTGTTAAAATGTATAAGAAAAATCCTTCATTGAGCAAACTTTCATAGACTCAAGTCTAATTGTAAGTGTTTTTTTTTTGTTTTTTTGTTTTTATTTTGTAACTTTGTGAATTTTGGAATTGAACCCTTATTTTGAAATCTACCATTGTGGTTTCGTATTAGTCTATTCTTTCCGGAGTTGTATGAGCTAAAATATTTATTTTACATTCCCAAAGAAAAGGGACCAGCATTTTCACCTCTTTTTACCAGCTCGATTTTGTTAGGGGTATTAGTCTCCAAAATTTTTTTTAATGTGGAGGGATTACATACAGGTTGCAACGCCCATAGTGAAAGTGGTTCCATAAAACCAAAAGGATTCAAACTTGGCACTTCAAAAAATAAAAAAAACATTTTATTTAACAATTTTCATGCCTTGCAATAAATGCTTTTCTATACACTTTTGGGTATCGTTAATCTCCTTCAAATAATCCCTAATTATGTAATTCTGCTGAAAAGTTAATTCATAAGCTAATTATTTATTTTATTATGAATTTATAAGCATTTATTTTATTATATGAATTAATGTTTAAAGTCCTTTCCCTAATTAATAGTTTTATGAATTTCCAGAAAGAGTTCTTGTTTTTTACTCGTTTTATTAAGGATTCACCGCTTATTAAGGCTCAAGGGCCATCCAAGGATACGGTTTAATGAATGTTGGATAAACTGAGATGTCTGTAATGATGGAACTTGGGTAGGGTTTGGTTATTTAAGAAGACGGCTCAACAAGAACTTATTTATGTTAGACTTGAAAACGACCATCCCATATTCAGCTAGGAAGTAGCCCTGCGATATTGTGTTCCACAAACTAACAGATATAGAACAGTAGAAATTATTTACAGTTGTTGTAAGTAGACGAGTATCTGTTGCAAATGTTTTGCAGGGGATGAAGCATAAATATAAGCCCAGTCAGGACACCTGCCATGAAAATAACAATAGAGCAGTGATAGATCATCCGTCCACATTAATATCCATTTCACCATTGTCGTTTCCAAGGTCTAGTAATGCAGCTGATGTAATAAGCAGTCTCTAAACATGGCCTTTGTCTGCTGGTAATGGCTACTATTTCCATACGATTCATGTTATTTTGATTAATTAGATAACAACAGATTAGACTTTAATAGAGTAAGTACCGCTATCCAAAGCTGCAGAACAATTTTGATGCTGGTCAGCATAGGAGTTTGGTTAATAGTTTCTCAAGAATTAATCTCAGTTTTAAGTAACATATCTATATAAGATATATTTTTTTTAAGTCTTAGTTAGTGTTTTCCAACTGGGGTCCGCATGAACGTCTTGGGGGATCACTGGAGGATCAACAGTATTTCAAGTAAAACATTTCTGTATAGTCGAATGAATGAAAAATAGAGTAAGGTGTTTCTACTAAAAGAAATCATGAGGAAAAGAGTTATATGGGGAAAAAGTTTGAGAAACGATTTTGACTATTGACCAATGCGAAAAAGAAGAGAGAAGATAATTTTGAAATTGTGTTTTTATGGAGGGAACAATAGAAAGCTAATTGCCAGTGCTTGAATCTTTATTTTTATCTATTTATTTATACAGTTTCTCTATGTCATAATGAAATAACCTACACCTCCTTTTCCCCATATGGACTTACTAAATATAGAGTGAGAACCGGTTGAAAAATAGCTTGCTTCAGACATTAGTAATATCTTACTAATACAGTAAGAGATATAGCGGATTATAGGACAGATGCTAAATTTACAATTTTGGTTTCTTATAAAACAAATTTATTGAACAAATTTTTATTGTAATAGAATATAGTACATCTTGCTTTTCCTATATAGACTATGTATAAAGTGAGCAACAGAAAAATATTCAACAAAATGTTTACCCAGAAGATTATTTTACCAAAACTATTAATATTAAACTTTAAAAAGGGAGATACTAGAATACAAAAACTAACTATTTTATTTACACTCAGTCAGATGTGCCTTATGCACTAATAAAAATGTAATTAGCATTTTGTTGAACTTTTTAAGATTTTAAATATTTATAAATTTTTTCATAAAAAACGATTATTATATTGATTATAATTTTTTGACAGGAGAAATAAAATTAATTGCATATAAAACATTAGAAGAAAATGCAAAATTATCCAATTGTATCAATACATTTTGGTAAATTATGTAAATATATTTTGTAAAAAATGATTATTTAGTAAATTGATCTGAAATTTATTGGATTTTAAAATAAAAAAAAATGGATTGAAAAATTTTGAACCAATAAATTATCAATACATTTTGTCATTATAAAAAAAGGATGATTGAATTCATTTTAATTGGGAAAAGAAAAAACAACTATAAAATCCAAAATCAGCCGATCAACAAATTTTGTCACTATAAAAATTTATTGATGTACATTCGATATAATTTATGTATACTATTTAATTTTAATGAAATAAAACATTTTTTCTCATTATAATTATCAATATAAAACAATAATCGTTGTTATGACAATATATTGATAATTAGCTAATATGTTTTTTTAGCAATGTTTTTTTTCTTTTGCAAATAAAAATTAATCTAATAATTATATTTCTATGACGACAAAATTTTTTGATAATTCAATGATTTTAGAGTTTTCTCACGATTAAAAATTTTTCTTATGCTTTATATGCAATTAATTTTATTTCGTTTTAATTTAGTGCATAAGGCACATCTGATTGAGTATAAATAAAAGTTTTTTTTTAAATTCTATTGTCTTCCTTTTTAAAGGTTAATATTAATAGTTTTCGGTAACATTATTTTCCGGGTAAACATTTTGTTGAACATTTTTCTATTGAGGCAGAAATCTTTTTTCAAGAAAATGCCTAACTTTTAAAAATTATATTTATCAACAACATTAATAACAACAAAAATAATAACATGAGATTTATTAATTAATAAAACATGCTCAGAATAACATGAAAAGTATC
Organism: Euprymna scolopes; assembly: GCF_053919585.1. Lineage (NCBI taxonomy): Eukaryota > Metazoa > Mollusca > Cephalopoda > Sepiida > Sepiolidae > Euprymna > Euprymna scolopes. Next base: position 83,323,442 of record NC_136494.1, on the reverse strand, counting down.
ATCGCACAATGTAATATTTGTTTTATTGTTCATTAATACAAGAAGTTTTTTCTTTTTTTTTTGTTTCGTAATAACACAAGATGTGTAAAAAAAAATAAAGTAATTTTTTTTTAATAAATATATTGTTTCGCTTTTCATGTCTTGACTCCGTTCAGTTGCGTTACATAATCAACCGTATCCACTCCGATAGTTTGATTTTTGCCGAGCACTGATCTTAGACATTAATTTAAAAAATATGCAAATTTATTTTCTTTTGGAGGAGGAGGGTATTTTTAAAAGTATATCTACTTCAGTATTTTCTTTCAATTTCTATTTTTGAGCGATTATTAAGATTCTGAGACGTGGCATTCTTATGTCAAACATTTTTTGTTCTAAAGTAACATTCGGAACTACTTTTTTTAAAACTAAATAAACGTTTTAAAATAAGTTGAACCACTAAAAACTTATAAAGCTAGGTAGAAAATGAACACTAAGAAAATCGGTTTTTATATATTTTAAAACAAGAGTAAACAAGTAAATATATTTAAAAACATATTATTTGGGTGTAGTCTCTTTTAAAACCATACCCCTTCAAGAACAGTCCTAAAATGTGTTTTCAATCGATATGTATTCAATAATGGATAGTTTTCCTAAATTTTACGCTGCATCCAATTTATAATTAATTTTAAATATAATCTTTGTTGAGTTAAACTATTTAAATTTGATACAGCTAGTGAGTAAAACTTCGTTTCATCTGAAAGTAAAGTTATATGTTTATTATTATTAGCAGCAAAGTTTAGTATCTGTTCTGAGACTACACCACCTTTTCTGTCCTCATTTAGTGGAGGAGAAATCCTTCTTGACTTGTTTTTCTTACTAAATAAACACCACTAGCTACATTACAAGCTAGGGAGAAAAATCGATTTTGCCTCTTTTAAAACAACAGTAAATAAGTGTAAATATTTACAAAAATATTATACGGTCTGTAGTTTCGTTTTTGAACTGAATAAACGCTTTAAAATAAGATGAATCACTAACAACTTAGCCAGCGAGGTAGAAAACAAACACTTAGAAAATCCATTTTATCTTTTTTAAAACAACGGTAATTAACTAAAAATATTCTTTAAAATATTAGGAGGGTAGTCTCTTTTAAAAGGAATATCTCCTTCAAGGATGATCCTAAAATGTGCGCATGATACCACGCTATTTGCAAATAGTGTTTTCATGTGCAATTCAAGTTTTCACGATATCGGGTTTTTATACAATTGTAAGGTGGAAGCATAGAATAGATACAAAACACCCTCTCCTCTCCATGTTAAGAATGGCTTTCAAAATAATAAAATTATTTCAGCACGGTACCTAAAGACGGACGGATACGAATGCTACCCCTATAGCGAAATACGCATCGCCTCCGATGTTGTACGTAGTTCGACTGAGGGAGTCATTATTTTTACAAGGAAAGAATTTTTGCGGATGTGACCTAGTTTTATTTATTTATTTATTTTGGCTTGAACTTTGCGCATGATTTTTCTTATGATTTTATCAATGTTTTTTCTGTTTTTTTTTATGGATATTTTTTTTTGCCGGAGTTTATGTAATTATTAACAGGAAAATTGGTGAAAGCCAAAATGGAATCCGCACTATTTTAAAATATTATTTTCAAGTTTAATTAAAGTTTTACGATACCTGCGTTATTTTTTTATTTAAAAATAAAAAATAAAAATTTCAAGTTCGCTCAAACTTTATGGATTCTTTTCTTATTATTGTTTTTGTATTCTTTTGTTGTTATTGTTTTTGCTTTTTTTTTGCCGGATTTAACAAACAAACAAAATGAAAGCAAAGCAAAACAACAACAAAAAAAAATCGGTGCTAATGCCCTTATGTTACCGTTATATATTTTTTTAATGGTTTAAGGTATCGTAAAACTTTAATTAAACTTGAGAATACTATTTAAAAATAGCGTGGGTACTTTCACCTAACAATTTAATAAGAACAGGTATCGTAACATTTTAATTAAACTTAAAAGTACTATTTAAAAATAGTGCGGATGAATAAGTGCACTAGCACCGAATAACATTTCACTATGTTTCGATCTACGACATTCCATGAGAGGTGCGCACACGCTGAAGCTTTTTGTTTATTTTTGTTTATCGCCACAAGTGCTAATTTTGACTTTCATCAATTTTCCTGTTAATAATTACCTGTAACGAAAACTCTGGTTAAAAACAAAAAAAACAATAACAAAATAATGCGCAAAGTTCAAGCAAAAATAAATAATTAAATAAAAACTAAGTCACAAAAATTCTTTCCTTGTAAAAATAATTACAGCTCCCTCAGTTGAACAACGTACAATATCGGAGCCGATGCATAATTTGCTAGTGGTGTAGCACTTGTGTACATCAACCAATCACATTTTATAACTTCATCCTGTTTTAGTTTTTTATTTGTTAAACACGTTGTTAATAAAAATTAAATTATAATCACATCCTTACATTTGAAATAATAGTGTGATTAAATTATACGCATTGTTCATTTCAAAATGTAAACAAAGTTCTGGTTAAATCAACCGATACTAGCGTTGAACGTAAAGAGTCCCTTTTTAAGTTCGACTAGTATTTTCAAGTTTTACGATACCTCATTTATTAAATTGTTAGGTGGAAGTACAGAATAGTTATTTACAAACAGCCAGGCACCCAAGCAGCTTTGATTAAAACGAAAAGATAACACCAATAGTCCTAACAATCGATCAGTTATTATACACGTAGTTGCAGCCAGCAGCAGTTGAGTAAAGTTAGTAATGATAGTCGCTTAGAAAGGTTAGTGCAAATAGTTACAGTGGAAAAACCGTAATATCCAAATCTGTAAAGTAGATTTTTCTTTTTAAATCGATATTATATCAAAATATATAAAAAAAATCTCAGATAAAGCAGAATAACATGGAGATTATTACTATTATTCCAAAGGAATTCATTAAATAGTTAGTGAAGAAATTTAAAATTTGTTTTTTTATGCTTCATTTAGGTGTATCAGAATTTTTGTAGGAATTTTTGACACCCCTAACACGAAACTGCGAATAAAATATTTTAAAAAACTCGTAATTTCTCTTTTAAAAGTGGGTTGTTTATTTTCTTTATGGGTTACACTTCCAAAATAAACTATAAAAGTTGTTTTAAAAGTAATAGAAATTTTTTTTTTAAACAGTAATGAATTTTACGAACTCAGTATTTTTCAATTTTTAAACTTTAAAAATCTATCAAAATTTTTCTATTGATTCTATTTTTACAATAGTTTCAGGGTCAATGTGAAATTTTATGCTCTTTCCAATAAACCGAATATAATATTTTAGACAAACGTAATGATTACGGCTTCATTCCTTATTCACACTCACCCCCTCACCCCCTCTCTCTCTTTCTCTCTCTCCCTCTCTCTCCCTCTCTCTCTGTGTAAAAATCAATGTGCAAGCGATAAGAAAAATCACTATTCCAAAGGAATTCATTAAATATTTGGTGAAGAAATTTAAAATTTGATTTTTAATGCTATACCTACGGCTTCGTTTCTTATCGCTCACCTCCTCTCTATCCCTCTCTCTCTCTGTCTCCCTCTGTAAAAATCAATGTGCAAGCGATAAAAAATATAAAACGCTTGAAATAGCATCAACAATTCTAGTAAGCAGTCAGTCTGATGCTGTTAGAAATAAAGAGTAGTAGTAATAGTTCCAACGAGCAGTTATTAAATGTTATATTATAGTAAGAATAGTTGCCCGCTTGGAAAACTCTTAAAGATCGATTTTGTAAAAAAGATTCTTTTTTGTTAAATTGATATATCAAATTATGTAAAATAATATCTGAAATGAAACATAAAAACATGGAGATTATTATCACTATTCCAAAGGAATTCATTAAATATTTGTCGAGAAAATTAAAAATTTGTTTTTTGAAGTGGTACCTACGGCTTCATTACTCAATAGTAGTCTGCAAGTAACATTTTGTTTGTCGAGCAGTTACTTGCTCGACTAATAAATCTTTGTTGCATCTTTTTATTACGGTTACAACAAATATACATTAAATGTCAAAGGTGCTTAATGTCAAATTTGGTACAATTCTGTCTAATTGTTTAAGATCCTATAAGTGCAATATTGTGGTGAACTGTATTGGACTGGGCAGATCCATTAAAAGATATAGTAGCTTATACAAATATTACTAAATTAATGATTTTTATTTCTTATATAATATATTAACCATAGGTGCCCGGCGTTGTTCGAGTGTTTGGAAGTGTGTTGAGCAAAACAAAAAAGTTGTAGTAGGCAAGCAGGCTCAAACCCGTACCATGAAGGAGGAAAAGAACGTGCCCCCCCCCCCAAAAAAAACCGACATCTTTGCTGTTGCACCCATCGTTAAACCGGAAGTGACGTATGTTTAAATTAAGGCTAGACAATCGAAAAGAGGCGATAACTTTCGAAAATATCGGTGGAAAAAGCGATCCCTCTCTGAAGAAAAATGTCCAGTTGAGGGTGAAGGAATTAGTGTTTTTAGCCAATTTTTCGCTATTTATGGTCTAAAGGGTGGAGCTTAAAAACGATACCGATCTCGTGAAAATCCGTCGCCTCTGCCGAAGGTTTTAGGTATACAAACATACACACATACATTTAAACAAACAGGTGAAATTTATATAATATATTATTTATTGAACAAACGCTTGTTATAATGGAATGTGCTATACCCCCTTTTTTCTTATATAGATTGACTATATATAACGTGAGTATTGACAAGTTTTGTTTCGGGTATTAGCAATATTTTACTATTGTTTATTATTAAATAAATCATCACAATAAATCTTTATTTCTTTATTATGCTAGCGTATTGTTTGTTCTTTTCATTCGATAATACCTTTGTTTATTTTGCCCTTTTGTCACGTATACAAAACTTTTCCAGCACTTGAACTCACAACGTAAAGTTGTAATCTACTTTAGAATATGTTTCTCCATTGGACTTGTATTCATTAGGCCATCTTTTTAACGTACACTTTTAACTCGGAGGTATGGCTTAAAATATAGGAGATGACCTTCAGTCCTTAGTGAAATGGGGACGAAAAAAGATGGTAACATTTAATGCTACCAAGACTAAACTTTTCTTTAACAATTGCAAAAACTTTCTCAACTACCAAATGCCACGACTAATAACACTCTACATGAGAGATCATCATAAATCTTTCTATTACCCCTTTATCAAGGATACAACAAGTATGCATGAAATATCAAAGGTGTTTAATGTCAAAGTTGGTGCAATTCTGTCTAATTGTATAGGATCCTATAAGTGCAATAGTATGATGAACTATATTGGACTGGGCAGACCCATTAAAAGATATAGTAGATTATACAAAAATTACTAAATTAATCACTTTTATTTCTTAAATAATATATAATTCAAACTCCTTAAATTAACATTCAAAGGCAAATTGAAGATATTGCCAAAATTGCTGCAAAAATTAGGCTCTCTCTTTGGTGTTAGAAAACAACTCACACATGGCAGTATCCTGTCTCGTCATCAAAACCATCATTCGCTCATGCATGGAGTATTATTGCCATATTTGGGCTGGAGCATGCTCCACTAGTCTCTCTCTTTTTGTCCCAAAAAGAGTCTCCAATCTAATATGTTCCGTACTATTACCCAAGCTTCAACACCAGTCCAATTGCTAAAATGTTGCATCCCTATGCCTGTTTTACAAGTAATTTAATGGGATGTGTTCTGACGAACTCATAGCATGATGTAAATATCCTTAACTAACCTGACGAGCAGCAAAATTCCACCCCTTCACTCTAGAGGCCCCTCAATGCTAAAGAGCTTTGCACTTTAATAGTTTCTTCCCTTGAACTGCTAGAGTTTGGAATTCCATTCCCATTTCCTGCTTCTATTATTGTACTGACATGCAGAATTTAAATGTAATGTGAATAAATATTTCGCTGCTCAACTTCCTACATAGTGCCTGTCTAGACATGATTTCAAATAGTAGCTCCTTATGCCGAAGTGGCAATGCACTTTATTTCTGTTGAATAAGGGTACTATTACCATGAATGTAACATGTGAGCAATGTAGAAGAAACAAGTCCTTATAAAGAAGAGAAACTCAATTTTATTCTTGTGAATCTTCCGTGAATGCCGTTGGCTATTTCTGGAAATTCATAAAATTATTAATTAGAGAAAGGACTTTAAACATTAATTCATATAATAAAATTAAAAAAAAAATTCTTATTAACAAAAATACGACTATATAAAAGACTGAATTAAATTTTTTTTAATGTGATTTTATAAATTAGCTTTTAAGCAGAATTACATAATTAGAAATTGTTTGAAGAAGAATAACGATATCCAAAAGTGTATAGAAAAGCGTTTATTGCAAGGCGTGAAAATGCTTAAATAAAATGTGTTTTTTATGAAATTAAGGTACAAGATTTAATTTAAAATTTATACATTTTCAAAATGTACTGCTATAAACTTTGTAAAGTAAGGTATAAAAATTTAATTTAAATTTACTTTAAAAACTAACTTGGATTTATTTTATGTTATGTACATTTTGATTCACTTAAAAACTCAAATGTATCTTTTATTTAGCATTTAATGATATATATATATATATATATATATATATATATATATATATAATTTGTAATTAAAGACTCTTAAAACATGTGACACAGTATAATAAAAAAAAATCTGTAATAGGAAATGAAGGTTTATTTTATGCATACATGTTTTTACAAGAATTCATCATAATGAAGATATTCTTCACACTTGGCTCTGACAGACTGGCTTTTTTTTTTTGAGTTGGAAGGAATGAGTTTTCCCTGCTTTGGTGATTAGTCACATAATAAGACTGGGGAAAAAAAGTATCGCTACCTGGAAGGAACAACTTTTTGTAATCTTTGTTACAAGGCATTCAAACCGTCGTCCAAGATGTTAAAGTAATTGAGAAAGAAGAAAAAGAACATTTGAGTTTATATAGGCTGCCCCCCCATAGTTCCTATAGAAGCAGTGATTGGGTTAAGGTTTGGCCAATTTACACGATTCTTAAAAGGAGAAAAGAGAAACAACCAATCAGTGAGTGTTGTATAAGTTCTAATAATGAACATTTGCATTAGGAAGCACAGAACAGCACATTTAACCCCCATTTGGTGGGAAAAGAGGGAGATAATAATTTGGGGAGAAGTCTAATCATGGGTTATATCTCTTGTGATTCCCGACTGCTAAAATCGTTATTTTAAATAGCAATTTACGTTTCAGACTGAAATTAGATGCGCCCACTCATCTTCATAAGATCCTCTGTCTGACAGTCTGCCAACGTTAAGAAAGTCATTTCTGGTGATAATTTAATTTCATAGGGAAAACTTAGACTTTTAGTTTACTTTAAATATTTTTAATGTTACATTTAAGCATTTACCTAGCATGTATATGCTGCATTATGATGTGGGAAATGAAACGTTGCCAGTGAGGGTTGAGGACATGCCTTACATGGAAAAGAATGAGATGTGAATGATACGATGGATGCATTATCTGAGTCTTAAAAATAAGCTTACATCTGATGACGCCAGAGAAAAATAAAATCTGGATAGTATAGGAAGATGTATGTGGAAGAAGAGACTTCGTTGGTATGACAGCATAGAAAAAATGGATAGGAGTTATGGTGCTGGTAGATGTATAACATTTGCGATAGCAGGGTCAGTTGGAAGGAGAAGGGCAAGGAAAATATGGGAGAAAGTGATCAGGATAAATTTGAGAGAAAGAATTATAAATAAAGATCTGATCAAAGATAGGTTGGTTTGAAAGTCAATTTTTGAAAGTCGCCAACAAACACCAGCATGTAAATGGATGTTAAACGGATGATGATCATTGAATATAACTTCTAAACCAATAATACATATAGTATTTAATGTGTGAGACATTGTTCTAAAAAGAAAAAGGATCAACATTTGAATGCTTTTTGCAAATCGAATTATAATTCACTAGAAGCTGAAGAATGTTTCAAACATCTAAATCATTTCAATTCAACCATTTTGCTTTTCTTTTTCAACCATTTTGTTTTTCTCAGCAATGAAAAAATAATGCCCTAAACTTTGTAAGTTCGAAAATCTTTCTGTTTCAGCTTTTGTGAGTCAAGTCAGAATGTTTTCTGGTTAATTCTAATCTTTCGTAGACATTTTGCAATGTCGCAGCTCGTCTTACCTCAATACAAACACATACTTTTTTAGTGACAATAATGCAAAAATCAATAAAAAATTTACTAAACACGTTTGTATGTATAATCAATAGAATTCGTCTTTTCTCGTTTTCTATATGGTTTTCAAAGCCGATCTTTTAAGAAAAATGGCTTTTTATTATTATGCTTAAATTACATGATTGAATAATGTGTGATAGCATAATAGTTAGTAACATAGACTTTGAAATCGGCAATCTGAGTTTAAATTCTTCCATATCTTCGAAAGTCGTTTCAAAAGTAACACCTATTATTTTACTATAAAATTTGAAGAGCTACGCAGACTGGAATGGTACCATTAAAATGAGTGGCCTTTTGTGCTCCAGAATTTATTTTTCTACATAGTCATCATCATTCTTAGTGCAATTTTTACAGGAATTCAATGATGCATGCCTGCTTCTGATGCACGTCACTGACAGGGATTGATTTCTGAGAGTCTTACACCGTCAATATCAGCAACAGAGAGATGACTTTCACTTGATGAATCCATAGCTTCAGTCATCATAATAATGCAATGTGCAATCTTCTCTAATCAATTCGGGTGGAATTAAAAAATAGGAGGCATTACTTTTGGAGCACCTCTCGTATTATGCCTAATGATATGTCCCACAAAAAGGATACATTCGTTGGAAGTAGCTGAGTGTTCTTGGCTAATATTCAAGTAATAATAGAGTAAGTTCACTTGCTGAACGAGTGTTCATAGTAAGAGCTGGTATTCCTTAGCATGAGGCTTTGGTGTACCTTTCGACATCTCTCTCAGGCAGCTCAACCAGTCAGTATTTATGGCTTAGCTAGCCAATCATATTCTTGTACGGAGGAACCCAGATCTACTCATATTCATTACACCACCCACTTATGCTCAAAGGTATGAATTGTTTGATATGAATAAAAATAAATATATATATTTGTTTTTATATATATATATATATATATATATATATATATATATATATATATATATATACGCACGTATATATATATATATATATATACGCACGTATATATATATATATATATACGCACGTACCACTAGCCGAAAAGGAGCCCCAAAACATTAGGCTACCACCACCATGTTTCACCGTGGGTATGGTGTTCTTTGGGTTGTAAGCTTCTCCTTTCTTCCTCCAAACGTAAGAAGCATCCATATGGCCAAACAATTCAATTTTTGTTTTGTCAGTCCACAAAATACTTGAGAAAACGGACTCTGGAGAATTCACATGGGTCCTAGCAAACTTTAGACGTGCTGCAAGGTGTTTTCCGGTGTGCAATGGAGTCCTTCTTGGTCTTCTTCCTTTCAGACCATTTTCATGCAGAGTCCTTTGCAATGTTTGCCTTGATATTTTTATGCCAGAAGACTCCAGATTTTCTAAAATGTCCTTAGTAGTGGTGGTTGGATTTGCATTAACACTTCCTACAATATTCCTGGTGGCTCTAGCAGACAGTTTCCTTTTCCTTCCTCTACCAATCAAGTTGTTTGTTGTGTGGTGGCTCTGGAATTTTTTGATGATGCTCTGTACTGTTGCTGTAGGGACCTCAACTTTCTTGGAAATTGACTTGTAACCTAAACCATCCTTATGTGAATTCACAATTTTTGTCCTAAGATCATTACTAAGCTCTTGTTTCTTCTCCATTCTAATAATTTTTATTCTTTTATTGGTTTTCAGTTGATATCATTTTAATTTCTGAAAAATGCAAAAAAAGAAATGAAATTAATCAAAGGTTGTATAAAAGCATTCAAAATAAGAATCAAACAGGAAACAAACAGTCAAAAACTCGATTAATACTGAAAAAATAAGGGGGTATGATTATTTTTGAACATTGCAGATTTTATAAATAGCTGTATATTTCTTTTATTACAAGTATCCCGAGATTTTAAAATGACGGAAATGATCAGAAGAGGTTTATTAAGAATATGTATCGATATGGACGTAAACAATAAATTCTTACAAAATTACACCTAATAAACTCAATTTTCAAGGGGGGGGGTATGAATAATATCGGGCACAAGTGTATATATATATATATATATATATACGCACGTATATATATATATATATACGCACGTATATATATATATATATATACATATATATATATACGCACGTGTATATATATATATATATATATATATACGCACGTGTATATATGTATATACACGCACGTATATATATATATATGTATATATATACGCACGTATATATATATATATATATATATATATATATATATATATATATATACACACACGTATATAAGAATGTATCAGCAGATGACTATTCAACATTAGATTTAACTATCTAGCAATATTTGCATGGTGGCGGGTAACATCGAAAATTTCTAAGTATAAAATTCAATTTTCTATTAAAAATTGAGTTAGAGCTATGTGTCCAGGCCGTTACGTCACAGACAGAAAATTACTAATATATGCCGTATGAACAGATCAAATCTTCAGTTTTTATGGAAATTATTCCAGACAAGGCGTGAAACCAGTTGATATAAGAACCTAATAAGAATGGTAATAAGTCAAACGAGTTTGAAAGAAAATGAAGTAGGGAATACATCAGAAAATTCTGAAAAAAAAAATAGTATTTATAAAGAATGATTGAAACTAGAATCATCCCTTTCTATGAGAGAGAGGATACAGAGAAGGAGGAAGGGTGAAGCTAATAAAATTATAGACACGCTTCTACACCTTATAAAGAACTCTTAAATAGTAACCCAAATAGGACAAAAGTATGTCATACATTGTCAGATAGTAGATTTGTAGAGATAGGAGTACAGTGTCAGGTGTGAAAAAAAGTGTTTAGAACTTTATAAGAAGCTGAAAGAGCAATGGATCTTATATGTGCATTCCAATTAAAGTTTGATGAGAAACAACACCAAGAAGTTTTAGAGTCGATTTCTCCCCAAGAGCAAATCCATCCATCCAGAAACAAGCATGCCTACGATTGAAAAGACATGATTTTTACGGAGAACTTGGTCAGGTATTGAAGTAGATGACTCTTCCCCTATATGAGTAATGGATTGAAGGTGTTATATCTGTATACAGTAGACTGTAAAGAAAAGTTAGATAAAAAAAATTGTTTTTAATCCAAATAATTTTTGTGCTGTTTTTTTTTAATTGATAATGTTTTTTACTGACGTTATTAAAAAACAGATCACAACAGCAACAAAAACAATGAAACAGAAGAAGAGAGGAAGCAAATTACGTCTCTGTCTACATAAGAAATTGTCGTTTGGATAAACTGCTGAGATCGAAAAATTGGTACTTGTAGTGCAACATACATTTTTTATTTGAAAGATATATTTGATTCCAATTTCAATCACATATATAATTTAGTTGAAAGAACGCACATTCGTGCCGGATTATTGTATTCTCTTTGCCACTAACAAAGATAAACTGGCAACAGTCAAAAACACATGCATCAGAAAAGGATTTTGTCCTTGGTCTAAAAGTCTTACTCCTTTTATTTAGCTATGTTGAATCGACAAAAGCGTTTATTTTGCACACTCACAACCCTCGCCTTGAAATCAAACGATTCCAGGTTCGCTCCCATGTGTAGCCACTGTTTCCTTACAGCGTGTGCATGCTAGTTGTGGCCGCTTATGTCTTGAATTCTATACGCCATCACCACAGTATTTGAACACGATTTGGTTATTGCATATTCTGTGTTAGTAACTATTATTTTTCTTCCCTTCCATAATGGATTTTGTTTGTTCCTAGTTGATTGACTCCTCACGAGGGTAAAATTAGATACAGGGTCTGTTTTAAATATGGGAAAGATCCAACTCCACAAACTCGGCATTTTGGATTGGAAAAAATGCCTCACTACCTCTTCTTCGCTGATCGAGAACGGATTAAACTAAGTATAGTATTAGAACAGATACTACATTTTGTTCTTTTCTTTATTGTATATAATCCGATAATAAACGTGTTTTCACCTGAAAAACAAAAGACCATTATTTACACAAAATGTGTTTTTGAAGTTTATCATCTGATAAAATCAAATCTATTTCTGATTTAGGCTACACATCAATATCACTCTAATGAATATCAAAACACAGAGGACAAAATAAAGATAGTAAGAAATGTCTATCTGGTCAGGGACTACACTCATCTATCCCAGTCTGCCAATCAATAGCTAAGGGAAATTGGATTAAAGTACCAATAATAAATGTTGTTTACAAGAAAAGAAATCTATATAAGAAAAACTGTCGAATCATTTATCCAATTTTTCTAATAAGTAGGGCTCTTTCACGATCAAGATCATTTATCCAGCTTTGACTTGAAGACAAAGCCGCCGACATCTCATCTACCTCGCTTAACTAACAGGCTACTGACCACTCACTCGACCACATTCGTCCAGGGGCAAGTGTTCATCATCCCTTGGCGAAGGAATTGGAGCCTCTTCAGTTAAAAAAAAACATCCTGCAAGTGATAAGATATCTTGTCGTCATTTACAGCAAGTAATAAGAGTGTGGAAATAACTTAATTCAATTTTCTGGATGAATTTGTGGAGTGTGTAGGGTCCGGCTATGGGCAAAAGAGGAAAGAAAAATGGCGGTCACACTCGATTATATGTCGTGGGTCTTGTGGAATTACCTGAAATCTCATTACTTCTATGCAAATAAGATGGTGACGGGTTAGATAAAAAAAAAGCCTGTTCTCAGAGAAAAGAGGGGTTTTTTGGAGTCGTGAGTTTCAACTACAGTGTGTATTCGTACATTACTGAGGTGTGAGGATTTTAACAAGAATCAAGACCACACTGCGTGTTAATGTATCTCTTTTGATAAATTCCATATTTTTTTCATTATTGCAATCATATGTAGTATATAATATCTTATTTTCTTTCAAAAACCTATTTGTGTAAAGAAACAAGTTTTAAGATTGTTCAATATATGTGTATATGCGGTACTATATTTTTTGCTAAGAAGCATTTACGTTTCGATACATGCTCTATCAGAAATGATCGAAAAAATTATTCTTTGCCTGTGTTCATATTCATTATCTACATATATTACTAAAATGTCTCTCTCTACTTAGATATAAAAGGCACTTTGTTTGCGTGTGCGAGTCCATTCCCTATGAACTCTGAAACGGCTAGGCTGATTTTTTAAAAAATTCACACAAATGTACTTTGTCTGGGAGTGTTCTTAGATGGATTTTGTATTGGAATGCTTCCGAAAATAATAATTAAAAATTCCATTAAAGAAAGAACAGTCAGATTTTGACCAAAGTTAACACCATTGTACAATCTACCATCACAAGTGCAATTGAGAAGTTTTATCAAGGCATAAGCAGAAGGGACCAGAATATAATATTAACAATAGGTTATTTAATAAGACAGGAGCGAGTTTGAAATGAATGTTTCTGTTTAAAGCACAATTAAACCATGATGCATGACTTTTGCATTTTAAACTTTAATGCAATCCATTATATAAAAATAAGTTTATAAAATACACAGTAGGTTCTCTACAGTGCAATGTAGGCTACAATTTTATTGTAGACTAAATCATTTTGTAGAGGTATGTGAAGCTTCCTCTTGGTGTATCGCGGTGGATCTTCAATAGCAGGCAATCAATTTATTTGATTTAAAAATTGGTTGATTTCACTGATTTTGATAAATAAAAGTATTTACATGTGTGAAACCTTCCTGGATGCTTATTCAATCCCGGACAATGTCAGATCTCACTACTAAAATAAGGTAATTACGCCAGTAATTCCATTTTTAATATATATATATCATTTTTTGTTTTGTTATTATCGTTTGCACTCGTTAGAAGTTCTCACACAGATCATCATAAGTGATTACTTATAAAAGCCAGTGGTGTTACCTGGAGGCTGGATAACAATAAGTCTTCTAAGATTTCCATTACTCTCCACCTCTTTCAATAACCTTTGCAAATGACTTTGCGTTATTGCTGCAGCTGCTTACCATTGGTTTTTTGCTGGTAACGACCATTGGTTTTCATTGAAATTTGGATAGAAATAAGCTTCCCGAAGGTCCCAGTAGTCTTTGTACCTATCTAATGGAGGTGTGTTTAGTGCTTTCACTCCTCAATCCTTCCATCATCTTTAGCATTTCACGAGTGATTTGTGCGGTATCAGCAGGGGCTTATTCTTTTATTTTTATTCTGGGGAGTTGTGGGACACAGTTTATAAGATTTTTTGTAGTTTCAGTTTCTGGGGTTCATATGGTGTTCCTTCCAATTTTTTCTTTAACTTTTTATTGCAGTTTCCATGTGTATGGTTAATCTTTGTCTGTTATGTGAGTTCACATATTCTAGTGTTTGCCTTAAGATTTCGCTGTTTAATTATTATTTTTTTATAAACGAAGGAAGAAAAAAAAAACCTAACTTTTCTATTCTTGTGAAGAGAATTTCTTTCCAATTTATTTCATGGAATAGCTCACTGTGGGGTGGCGGTCTGACTTGCTATTTCGCTTCCCCTCACAACTTGAAATGGTTTCGTTCGAAGAGAGTAGAAAAGGACATATATTTTACTCATTAATATTTGTGTGCTGGGATAAAAGCATGTATGTATTTATTTATATGCAAATAAATGCACATCGGCCTTTATTATAATGTGGAGGATTCTTTTGTTAAAACAATGAATAAACTCTCGAACAAAGAAATTATTAGGTTTGTCAATATGGAACCAGGATTGGCAAGAACTTCCTGTATAGTTTTATTGTTCTCGTGAATCTGACTAGGTTTATGTGGCCAACAAATGATGACACTTCTTGTAGATGATGCATGTGCAATATATGCCAAGTGCAACCGTTAGGAAATGTGAGATGTATAGAACATTTATTCGTTTGTTTATGATGCCTCCTTGAGCATCTCATACTGTATGTAATATTCTTATATTATTTAAAAATACGCGCATGCGCGCGCACACACGCACACACATATATATAATATATATATAATGAAATAAAAAAGGGTGTAGTGTTTACCTGATATATGCAATGGTAAACTTCAATCTAATATAAATACCAGTATTTATATATAGAAAATTTAATCCCAACCGAATAAAAAAGCTCAATACGCAATAGAGAGTAGAGCTCATTATAAGAGAAAGAAAATTAAAACCGTAAGTTGAACTTTACAATCAAAATTTATTGTTCGACTGAATACTCCAAAAAACAATTTACAAAGTCCTTATTCCGTGGAGTTTCAAAGAATGCTATTCTTGCTATTCTTCTCATCAGAGGACAGAAAGAAATCAGCAAATTATATTTGTAGCAATGCTAGAATTTCCTGGTTATGGCATTAAGTGAAACCGCAATTTATTATAGTCATAATTTGCAAAGAAGTACATGTTCTTTAAAAACAACAGGTGAAAAAATGTGGGAAATGTAAAATATAATAAAAGCAAACCGTGCATTATATTTCAGCTTTCATGAGGATTCTCTCAGGGTAAACCGAAAGGCAAAAATAATTCTTTAGAGAGAATGAAATTCAAAATTAAATCCAAGGCAATATAAATAGTTCGGTTGGAAATTTTTCAAAGCAACCGAAATAATGTAATTTTTTTTTTTTTTTTTTTTTTCGAATAGTGCAGCAATCCAAAGAAAAGTTGATCTCCAGTTGAGTAGATTCGAGAAATAAAATGAGCAGAAAAACATGTCATCTTCCATCACTGGCTTAACTAAAAAAGGCGATTTCAGACTAATTTTTAAAAAAATGATGGTCAGCCTAAAAAAAAAAGAGGTCAGCACATGAAAGTTTGTATTACTTTAACCGAAAATTGTCTAGACAGACCGAAACAATTCTTTCTGCAAAATGTTACAATTCGATGTCAATATTAAAAGAACAGAGAGTAAAGATTAGAAAGTTTTAAGCATGGCAAAATCTTAGCTTATTAGTAATTATAAGGCTGTCAAATAATCATGATGATGATAATGATGACAAAATAAAAAAAAAATGATGCTAATTTTCTTATATAAATAGATATAAATAAATTTTTAGATTTTATATATATTGTTATAGTTTATAATTTAAAATTTATATATTGTACTTCTGTCTATCTAACTAATAAGCACTTTCGCTTTGCAAGGACATTATTGCCCTTTTTTTTCCTTGTTTTTGGATATTTTTATATTTTATATATAATTCCAGAGATTAGATATATGGTGGATAAACCCATCGATTTCGACATATGAGACCTGCCACATCAACTAAGTTGTTCAGAAATTCACACCGATGATTTTATTTATAGTGGTGAAGGCCTTGTGTAGAACCATCAACACTTTTTTATGCAACTGCTAATCTCAGTCGGTGGTATGGCTGCCATAAGACAGTGCAGCCAATGGACCTCAGTTTTTTACATCTGAGCTTTTGTTCTCCTATATGCATACCTTACTGAGGATGCGCCTCTTCTAGATGCCCCTAGATACCAACCTGGAAATTTCTATATACCAGCACGGTAATACAGCACACATCATTCTTAAATGACCACCTATATTGTACTGGCCAGAATTATCGTTGATTAACTCTAGTGAGAATTGGTGTGTCAACGTGATTATCCCATATAATTTATAAAAGCAAAAAGTTACCCCCCCCGTCCATTTCGACATATGAGGTTCCACCATAACAACTAAGTTACTCAGAAATCCACACAGATGATTTGTTTATAGTGGTGAAGGCTTTGTGTAGAACCAACCACACTTTTTAGTATTACTGCTAATCTTTGTCGGTGCAGATGACTGCCACAAGACAGAGCATTCAGTAGACCGCAGGTTTTTACATGAGAAATTTCCTTCTCCTAAATACATATCTTAAAGACTGGGGGCGCATCTCTCCCAGTGAATTAATGCACCCCCAGATACCAACCTGGAAACTTTTACAACTCCTCGTGGTAGATACAGCACTTAGCCTTCAAAAATGGTCACCCATCTGGTACTGGCCAATTTATTTATATATATATTTATAGTTTCGTTAAATATGACACAATCAAAAACTTATGTCACCATATATGTTTTGATCCGTTCCAAATATTCTTATGTATTACCTTGTTTCTTGTGGGAACTGGCTGATGTATCTTCCATACTCATATTTAGCATCAAATTCATTATATTAATAATTTCAATGTATTCTTTCCATAAATAAGTCTGCATTTTCTTTGAAACGTTTTTACCGGTATTTAAATTCTCTTGACAAGGTGTAGTTTTATAGTACTCTGGAGGTATCTTTAATTTTATTTATGTGATTTCAATAGTACTCTAAACATGGCAACAAAGTTAAGATTACATTATTTCATTTGGTTAGTTGTATTTTTCTCGTGCAAAATAGTTTCTATTATTTCTGTTTATCTAACTAGTAGGCACTTTTGCTTTGCAAGGGTATTATTGCCCGCTTTTTCATGTTTTCCTTGTTTTTGGATGTTTTACATTTTTGTCTCGATATTTCTCGTTATCTACTGAATATTTGTTAAAGAAACCTATGTAAAAGTAGTTACTTATTTCATTCTAAACACTTTTCTTTTTAGAGAACTCTAAAATTTTACATTTGACAAAAGTTATTTAAAAGTTTTTGTTTTTAAATTTTAAGATCTTTTAATTTTTAAGACATAAAATACAATGAGAAGGTTTCATAGTGGCAGTAGGAGGAGAAATACAGATGAAGAGAGAGAAAGTAAGCAGTACATATACCAACAGAGTAAAAAAAATATAAAAATCTGTGTCTGCTTGTCACGATGTTTGTTTTTTCACGTTATTTGAGGACATACCTTAATATGAGAAAGTAGGTGGGAGGGATTAGAAACTTGTTTTCTTAATGTTCTGGGGGCTTCTTTACATTTATTAGGTTGGGGCAAAAATAATATCGTTTTTTGACATTCAACTTCAAGTCAGAAATCGACTTATTTTTGCACCAATCTAATACCTAGTACTTTCAGTAGCCCTCTGGAGGCCTCCTGAGTTTTTTATTCAGTGTTCACTTGTAAAAATAACCTCTTTGTGGGGGTGGGGGGGCCTTAGAAGATTGGATATGTTAGTGCTCTGGGGGCCTCAATTTCATTGAGTACTTTCAGCAGCGCTCTAAAAGGCTCCTGAGTTGTTTTCGACTGCTAACTTAATAATATTTTTTTCTAGGGAGGGAAAAACTGTGTTTTAGTCGAGCACTGAAGGTCTATTTTTTGTGTTTCCAGTAGCGCTCTGGTGGCCTCCTGAATGATATATATATATATTTTTTTCAGAGCTCACTAAAAATAATTTCTCTTCTAAGAGTAATCAGTTACAAACTATGTTTTAGTATTGTTCTGGAGGCTTCCTTGATTTTATTTAGTGCCTCCAATAGCGCTTTGGTAGCCCCTGGCTTTTATTTTTTTCACTCTTCTATAATATTGTTTTCCTTATTCATTTTATTTTGCTTGAAAGTGGTAGATAAATTTTGTTTTAAAACAAATGAGTTTCAGGATAATGAGAGATAAAAATAAGTTTTATGAGAAATATCTTAAGCACACTTTCTTTAATACTGCTTTGTTATTCATGGCTCTGGTCAATAATCTGAAACAGACCTTTGTGCAATAAATTCTTAGGTCAGTAGGACACGTGGTTACTATATGTTACATAAAATAGTGTTCAATTCTCTAGATGTAACAAGTGTAATACTGCAGTAGATGCAATTCTCTCTATATATAAAAGCTATATACACCGATGGAGTACTGTTGCCACGTCTGGACAGAAGCTGCTAGAAGAGCTTATCCTGCCTTGACAGAGTTCAAAATAAACTTCGTAGCTTAGTGGGAGATGCCCTTTTCTCTTCCCTGCAACCTCTTTCCAACAGAACAGACGTTGCGAGCCTGTCTCTGCTTTATCGTTGTTTTCATGGCAAGTACTTAGCTGAGCTTCAATCTATGGTCCCCCTCACCAAATTGTCACAAAAAACACTCATCTAGCCAAATCACTATCAATAATTTCCCACACTCTTTATCTGCGCCTAAACCTAAATGTAGATTCCATGAACAAAGCTTCTTTCTTAGAACTGCACGCATATGGAATTCTCTTCCGATTGCCTGCTTTCCAGCTGACTACAATCTGATGGTCTTCAAGTCCAATGTAAACAAGTTCTTGATGAACCGTCTCCCTAAGTAATCCAATTTACAAAATTCCCACTACTTATGTTTACTACGCTATAATCACATTGACTAATGTGTACCCATTAATCCTTATCCTCGAGTGGCCTCCGGGCCTTGAAAAGTGGTGATTCCTGGGTTAAAAAACTCATTTAGAACGTACTCAAAATGCAGCTAGTACGTGTTACAATATAATTTTACTCTTATTGTCTTATGTTAAATCGAAAATTGCTCAATACCTTAGATAGAATATAGAGAAGAGCTTAGAGAGAAGAGGAGAATGGAGATACAAAGGAGAAATAGAAGTAAAGAAATGGGATGAAAAGAAAGAAGAGTAGATTTAATTCTATATACTTTTGTTTTATTTTTTTTTTTTAATTTTTTTTTGTCATTTTTTTGTCTTATTGTTTTGTTTTTTCTGTTTTATTTTTTGTTTTTTCTGTTTTATTTTTTTGTCTTAGGTTTTGTTTTTCTGTTTTATTTTTGTTTTATTTTTGCTTTATTTTTTGTTTTATTTTCTGTTTTATTTTTTGTTTCAAATCAGATTTGAATAATTTTACTTCTCCATCGAAGTGGAATAGTGAACAAAAAATAATTTCAACTCGTTACAGACATGCAAAAGCATATTGTTTTTGTTTTTTTAAATTTAAATAAAAATATTAAGTAAAATATAATCTTAAAAAATGACACACTGGGTAGATTTTATTATTGGAATTCTTTGAGATGAGTAATTTGAATATTTATTTTAATTTTTTATTTCGTAGCTGTTATCCTCATCTTTATAGTTGTTTCACGGCGTTTCAACTAACTATTTCTCTAGCATTCTTATCCCATTTGACGAAAGCCAGAGAAATGGTTGGCCGAAATGTCGTGAAATAACAACTATGAAGATAAGGATAACAGTCTGCAAATAAATGAATAAATAGATTTTGTTGCTCGTTTAAAAAATTTAATTGAAGATTATACATCTATATCAGTAATTGCTAAATAATAGATAAATTATTTTTTTAAAGTGCCACAAAATGTATATAACATAAAATAAATCCAAGGTAATCTTTAGATTTAAGTTAAATTACATTTTTATACCAGACTTTGTAAAGTTTAGTAAAGTACACTTTGAAAATTAAATTTTGTACCTTAACTTTTAAAGTTTATAAAAAATATTGTATTTAACTATTTTCATGTCCTGCAAGAAATGTTTTTCTTACTTGTATATATTAATTTAAAAATGCTCGACATTCTTGATATAGAAGGTGTATTTAAACGCAACGTTGCCTGGGAAAAATAACTTCTCTGTCTTTCGTTAACTCAGTGCTACTTGAGAACCATAAACGTAATGATACTGTATTTGGTAAATGGCATAAATTAAAAGTAATAATACTGTATTATATTTGGTAAATGGTATAAGTTAAAAATAATAATACTGTATAATATTGAGGAAGTGACCACCACCTACTCCCTGTAACCGCCCGCACTAAACTCTCTTGAACGAACCTGGCTAGATTTACCCAGAAGTCTTGGATCTCCAGTAGGGACATATTCAACTTCCAGTACCCTCCTAGTTTGGGCCTATTCTCCAGATTCAGATGAACCATAACTAGTTTATGGTCTGCCATAGTCAGTGGGACTATCTAAGAGCTCTATGTCGTCTTTTAACTCACATCCTATCCAGATATGTGTTAAGTTAATTCCAAGTTATCAATATCCTAGAGAGAGCAATCCTTTATAGAGCAGGTGTTTTTAAACGTCGAATTGCCTGGGAAAAGTATGTTTACTGTATTTTGGGTTGACTAATGTATATCTGAAAATGTACTCTGCGTTGTTAGAGTCAGTGTTCAGTTTCCTAGATAAATCAGTTGAGCACTATGATACAGTATTTAATTTCCTATAGGTTACATTATATTATTATGGGGAAAGGGAAGATAATCAATTCGGCTTTATTCGGAAATAGAACAAATATATTTTTGAGTAAGTGAAGGGCGAAAAAACAAACTCGTTGTTAGCCCTAAAGCAATAACTTTAAAACTGAAAGCAGTTAACATAAACATGAAATGTAATAAGTCTTCAGACGTACCTCTCCGAACTGTTCTATCCCAACTATCATCAATAGACCTGAGGTCTTCTCGTCAGCATCAGACAAGGCCAAACTATTTGCCAAGAACTCTGCAGCTAATTCTACCCTATGCGACAATGACCATCAACTCCCTGTATTTCCTCCTATAACAGACAACACGCTATGCAACATACAAATATACGTGCGTGATGTCGCCAAGCAAATCAAGAACCTTGATTCCAGTAAAGCAACTGGCCCTGATGGCATTCCAGTTATAGTGCTGAAAAAGCTCCAACCAGAACTTGCCCCATACTTACAAAACTGTTTAAGCGTTGCCTTAAGGAGAAGTGCTTTCCAACACCCTGGAAAACCTCATCAGTATGCCCTGTATTTAAGAATTCAGGTGATAAGTCATCTCCCTCTCAGTACAGACCAATAAGTCTCCTGTGTGTCATGAGTAAGTTGTTGGAATCCATATTGAATAAAGAACTAGTCAACCACCTCAACAGAAACAACCTTCTTAGTGGTACACAATATGGTTTCCGCTCTGCAAGATCTACAGCAGATGTGCTAACGGTTATATCACATAGGATTAGTGAATCTCTTGAAAAAGGTTTTCTTTCCAGGGCAATTGCTCTTGACATATCGAAGGCCTTTGGTAAGGTATGGCATAAGGGCCTACTTCACAAGATTTCCAGCTACGGTATCACTGGAAATGTTTTCTCAATCATTAAATCATTTCTCTCTGATAGGTTCATAAGAGTAGTGGTTGATGGGCAGAAATCAGAGGCCCACAGTATTAATGCTGGAGTCCCCCAGGGGTCCATCCTGGGCCCAACTCTCTTCCTGATCTACATCAATGATCTCCCAAAACACATACTTAAATCATTCGTAGACATCTATGCTGATGACACGACCATCTATGGCAACACATCAAAGGCCGTAAATGACAAAGTTCTCTCTAATTCTCTCTCCTCTGATCTTCAGCGCATGGTACAATGGGGGAAGAGGTGGCTGGTCACTTTAATGCATTCAAAACCAAGCTTCTCTCTTTACATCATCAACGCTCTGATCCCCATCTGGAATCAATTGGGATGGATGGCTCTCGTCTGGGTGAGGCCCCGTGTTTTGACAAGCTTCTGGGTTTAACCTTTACTCCTGATCTGAAATGGAACACATACATCAAATCTGTTGCCAAGGATGCTGGGAAAATGGGAGGATCCTTCTACCGCTCCAGAAGATATCTCACTACTAATCCAATTCTCTATCTGTATAAAAGCCAAGTATATCCAAGGATGTAGTACTGCTGCCACATCTGGGCAGGAGCTGCTAAAAACAGCCTATCCTGCCTTGACAGAGTACAAAATAGACTTCGTGGTTTAGTGGGGGATGCCCTTTTCTCTTCCCTGCAACCTCTCTCCCACAGAAGAGACGTTGCGAGCCTGTCTTTGTTTTATCGTTTTTTCCATGGCAGGTGCTTGTCTAAGCTCCAATCCCTCGTCCCCTCTTGCCAATCTTTCACGAGAAACACCCGTTTGGCTGAAACTACTGTCAATAATTTTCCCCACTCTTTATCTGTGCCTAAATCCAAACGTAGATTCCATGAGCAAAACGTCTTTCTTAGAACTGCACGCCAGTGGAACGCTCTGCCGCTTGCCTGTTTCCCACCTGACTACAACTTGGACGTCTTCAAGTCCAACATAAACAAACTCCTGACAAACTGTCCCCTTAAGTAAGACACTCTATCAAAACCCCAAATACTAATGATTACTACATACTATCTCATTGTTTACTGTACACGCAATAACCCTTATCCCTGAGTGGCCTTTGGGCCTTGATAAGTGGTGACGCCCATGTAAAATAAAAAATAAAAAAACTCTTCCACTTTCTTTAAAGACTGAGAGAATCTGTTATTCCACGTAAATGCTAGAGTTTTGCTCTCATCGCGATAGAACTGTCGATAGAATACCATATAGTAGTGTTCAAATCCAATGTAAACAATTTCTTGTTGAGCTGTCCCCATAAATAATCAAATTCTTCCTAATTTACACCATTAATGATTACTACACTATCACCTTATATTCATTAACGCTTATCCTCAAGTGGCCTTTGGGCCTTGATAAGTGATGGCTCCCAAGTAAAAAAAAAAAAAAAAAAAAAAAAACATACACAAAAAAAAAAAAACTGGCATATATCTACATTCTTCATTTGTTGTATTTGTTTTTCTGTTCAACATGTTTTGTTTCTACTAATTACCGAGTTATTTTTTTCCGGACTCTTACAATACTATAAAAGAAGTGTAAAGATGTTTTAATAGAAAGACGCTACACTTTTTAACATTTATTTTGTTTTTATGCCCCCAGGCAACATCGGGTACCTCTGCTCGTTTTACATAAGGCGGAAGAAAAAAATGTTTTATGTTAGAGGGTAATTTTAAGATCACAACAGGTTATACAGGATTATTAATTACAATTATTATTATTATAGTTTATGCTCATTGTTTCTATACAAGGCTGGTGCTACCAGATCAGAATATCTAAAGATATTTGCTTCCTGATTTTAAATGCACCAAACATAGATGTTATTGTTTTTTCCCCTCTTTGCAAAGCTCAGTCATGTTCTGCAAAGCAGAAAAATCATTTCTCTACAAAACAACCGAATCAAATATTATGAATAAATATTTCAAGATATAAAAAACTTGAAGCATAAAAACTTTTATCAGAATGATTGAACCCAAAAAAGGTTGATATGTGGTAAAGGGAAAAAACCAAAATAACATCATGAATAAACTTTTGAAGATATAAAGATCTTGAAGCATAAAAACGTAAAATGGCCAACTTCGATATTAAACAACCCGAAAAAGGTTGATATGCCGTAAAACGAAGCAATTAACCCAAACACCATCAGTAAATATTTGAAGGCATAAAGAACATGTAGAATAAAATAAAATGACCATTAAATAATCCGAAGATCGTTGATATGCTGTAAAACAAAACAATCAAACCTGTTAAGAAAAAAAAAATGTATATGAAAATAAACTTTTTGAAAGCCATCTTTTTCTTACAGCTTATCAGTTTGATAATTATATTTATCAAGTACAATAATCAGTGAATTTAATAGAAAAAGTCTTAAAAAACGGATTTTCTTAGGCTGCACGCATTCAATCTGTACGTTTGGGAATAAAAATATTTTTTTCTAATATAAAAAATTAACCATGGCAAAACAAAAAATGCTATTTCAAAGTTCAGTATGAAAGAAAAACAAACATGCTATATAAAACCTAAGCGTCACAAATTCAAGAAATTATTTTTTATACATAAGCCTGACAGACCGATTGATATATAGTTCGGTTCAGTCATTACAGATCATGGATACTCTCTGTAAGGGTACCTTACATTACATGCACATGTAATTATGAAACAAGGATTACGCAATCACCACCAATTCCTGTGTAATTATGAGGCACTGCTTGATTTCCGTGGCAAAGATAAATCTAGAACGACCAGAAACAATGCTGAGATAAGCAAAGAGCAGAAACAGCATCTGGTATGCTAATATGGTTAGCTATTTTAATACTGCTCAGGTTAAATGTCGTTTAACTTTGGTGATCTAACAGGAATCGGCGTGTCAACGTGATTATGCCATACATATAAACTGAACGATAGATGGAAATGATTAGATAGATACATCATAGAGATGTGATTCGAGTAAACGTCAAAAAGTGACTGCTTTGAATAGCTTCTCTCTTTCTCCGGCTCGTTGAGATGTGTTCTATTCTTCACTTCCTAAACAAATCACAATTTTCACGCACAAAAAACAATTTTTACACACAATTGCTAAATCACAATGTTGGACCAATAATAATGACGTTAAATGGGCTGGTAAACAGCAAAACAAAATAAACTACAATACGTAAAAGTCCAGCTAGCACTCGTCACTGACAACTTTCTCAACTTCAAGCACGTCTCTGCCCACTGCCTCTGTGAACAGACATTTTATCAGAAAACTAACCCCATTCCATTTGCATACATGTGCAGTGGAAGATGAGATCTCGTGTGATTCCACGAGACTACACTTTATAAATCCATTGCTGCCATCTGTAATTTCTCTTTCTCTCAGATCCCATCCGAAGGTAAGTTGTATGACCGCACGACACACACACACACGGGAGCGCTTTCCTCTTTGATTATTACAATCAACTCTACAAATAATGAGCCCTAGCCTAGGCGAAATTGGAAACCTTCTTTAAAAACGAGGCAATAAAAAGACAAAAGCAGATGCCTGATGAACATGGAAAAGGTCCAGAATGTGTGTCCCCCATCTCTGTGTTAAGTTGTCTCCCTTTATATTGGCATTAATATGCATATAATTTGGTAAGTTATCTCCCTTATAAAAATGCAGAGTTAACGAACTTTTCTTTTCAATATGGCGTCGTAATGTGTATGTGTTTGTTAACCGTTAAACTCTAATCGTGAGTGTGTTGCATATTTATTCAATTAATGTATTAGCTGCCGTAATAAATTATATATATATATTGTTTATATATATACCGTCGGAGTTAGATTATTTTACTGGTTTTTCACTCTGAACCGCACCTGTAGCCGGAGAAGGGAAAATGAAAGGAGCACTTCAAACGCTCGTTCATTTCTCACAGGTATTCATATGCACTAAAAAGAGGTCAGGCGAACAGAAGCAAATGGTTTCTCTTCCATTCATACCAACGGAACAAAGTAACCCCTCTTCACAAACATAGTGCCACACTGTCTAATTATCACGCACACACATTTACACTAACAAATATATAGGCATACCTATTGTCAGCTTACTAAACATTTTCTACCAAACGTGAGTTTGCATAAACTACCTAAATAAAGGTTTCTTCGCTAAAATAGTTTTTATATTCATGTAAATTTATAGTTATTTTAGTCTTTTGTTATTTAATCATGTTTTCATTGATTCTTGATTTGCAAAACTCTGTCCCTGTTTTTAGTTAGCACTTACTAACTGGTGACCTATTCATAACCTGCAAATTAATATCCTATATTTTCTTTCCTTTGCTATAATATATTTGTAACCACAC